>NC_138906.1:106174857-106224857 GCF_965231255.1 Vanellus vanellus
CATTTCTGGCTGTAAGCATACAGTAAAATGCATCAGCTCTTCTGTCCCTACATTATATGCCCTCTCTCCCTTCACTGACCTTTTCCTGATCCTGTGTCCAGTCATCTTTTTCTCAGTCCTCCATCTTAGTGCCCGTTTTTGCCATCTTCCTTGCTGCTACTTAAAACCCCCTACAAAGAAACGCAGCTTCCTGTCCTTACTCTTAACACATAATGTTCATATTGACAAATTTTTTCGTCAACCAACAAGGGTATCTTAAAGTATAAGAAAAATTAAATTTCTCTCAAAAATACACTGCATGCATAAATTAGCACATATGAAGCACGTGTGTTTCTTCCTCTTCATGAGCCAATATATTTTCCAAGTATGGTTACAGAGGAACTGATTACAACTGATGTTTTCCAATTTCACAATTGCTGCACTGGAAACCACATAGATCTCGGGCCCTCAAATCTGATGGAAAGCTGCAGTTTCAGGACCTGAATAATTCAAAATTAAGGGGGGGGGATGGGCAGGGAACAGGTTTTAAAAATTTCATAATAATTTTTCAGCATAGAATTCAGACACTTATTAATTCAAATATTACTATACAAAGTCTATGCATAAGATATCGACGATATGATTATACTGATTCCATCACATCTTCTTAATAAGCATCTACCAGAAACACAAGCTTCCTAAATGATAGGTATAGAAAGGAAATATTCTTACCCTCAATAGTCTTGCAATTATTTAAGGAGACTGGTACAGCAGTAGGATGTAAAGCTCTGCAATGTATCTAAAAGCAACACTGAACCCTGTACTATTTCTGCAGATTACCAAAACTCGATTATGACCTTAGAGTGGTAACCTCAAATCCACAAGCGAATAAATTTCTCTAAGTTCTTGAAGTCTGCCTCATTTATCTGCCTTTATTCTGGTGGCTCATAACCTGCTGTCGAAATACGTGTATAAATTTTAAAATGAAATTTCACCACTAAACTACACCTGTTGTTAAGCATTTAAAAATGAATAAATAAAGACATAAATAAATGAGTGCCAGTAAGTACCTAGCAAAGGGCAGTTTGAAACATGCAGTTTTCCTCAGAAAAGGACACTTGCATGGAAAAATTGCATACTGATGCCTTAGAAACAAACGTACCTTGGAAAACTGAGCACTGTGTGAGGTGACGTATCACATTTGTGCAAAAAGCAAATGAACAAAAAGTATGGTATACTCAATCCGCTTGGTTCAAATGGGTCTGAAAACTTGACTCCATCACATTCTGAAAAGTGTCTCAGAAATGGCACCTGCCAATGGTTCTGCATTTATCGGCACTCACATTTCTTCAGCTCTGAGGGAAAAAAGTGTTTTCACAACTGCCATCGCCTCAACCCTCCGTCTTAAAATAAGATTGTTCTGTCCCACTTGTGCATCAGCAACAGGTTACAGGCATCAATTCCTGACCTATGCTTCAGCTTTGAAATATCATCAATTTCAAATTTACCTGTCCGACCACAATGGGCTGAACGCCTCGTGTCACAGAAGTGACAAAACTGGCCCGTTGCCTTCAGTGCAGCAGCACAGCAGAGGAAAACGTAGGCCTGTAGCTACAGGCAGGTTAACAACTCCACTAGTGATATACAAGCTAGAGAAGCGTACAACTTATTCTTCAGTCTCTCTTCTGACTCTGCAGTACATTCCGAGGTGAAACATAGTCAAAATTTAGTCTTGCTGCTTTCCCAAGCATTTATGCCTCTGAAAAGAGGCAGTTATTCTGTTGAGGTGGCAGCTACGATTTTTACATCCTTGCTTTTCAGAACAGAAGCATGCTTAATATTTGTATCTTTCAAATTAAAAACATTTTAAAGCATAATCATGTATAAACGAAGTAGGACTAAAGGTTACTTTATGTGAGGAAAACAGCCTTACGAGCCAGCTGAAAGACATGATGCAACCACCAGACACAGCCTCATGATTCCTATTGTATTCATTAAGGCATAATGGAAAGTTTTAAATTTATCATCTTCCACAGTGTTATAATATTCTGTCAATTTTGTAACATTAATCTTGCTGCAGAGCTTTTTATAACATAGAATCACTTAAAATAGTGTCACAGCCTGCTGTTTAATGCCTATAAAGGTATGTTTCATTAACACTACTCTACGAGTTTTTACTCGGACAAATATACAATGTAGAAAAAAACGAACATCTGTATATAATAGTAGTGATTCAAAAGCTTTTATACCAATAAAACTTACAGTTTCATTTGAACACTTTCTTTCTTTACCTAGAGGACTCTAGAACATAGCACTAGAACAGAAACCCTGGATTAACATAATCTAATGGAACTGTGCTATAAAATAGGCAATTTTTTTTGCAGTTCCATTACCTTTATCAATTGCTCTCCATCATAAATTTCTCAGTTGTGACTACAGTGCACGTCACTTAATGTTTTTACCTATGAAAAGCTTGGTCTGCCCTAAAACTATTTTGGATAAATTTATCCACATTCTGGAAAATCTCATAGATCTATATTAAATTCTGGTGGAAAAAAAATATGGAAGATTTTGAATTCTGTAGAAGAAAATAAATCACTTGACCAAATGCACTACAGAGTATTTTACATAGGCACAAGTAGCTTGTGGCATTCAGGCAGAGGCAGAAGACAAGGAAAAAAAAAACAACCTGTAACTCAGTCTGCAAGTTAGACTGAATGGGACTCATACACATGTTTGTGAATACAGGTCTTTAATTTTTAAAAGTAATATACACTGTACTGGATTTTATAAGTTTACATTCAAACCACTAGGATCTTCATGATTGCAAACATAGGTTCTGCTAACAAATAGATGCCCATTTTTAAGGAAAGAGAGATGCAACTACCTTGTGATACCATATATGTTCTAAAGGTTACATCAAGATGTCATTTACATCCTCAGGGTGTCTCCAAAGATGGACATAGTTAAAGCAAAGCTTGTCTTTACACACATCTTGTTATTTCAGTTTTAATTGAACCATTACCTGTCTTCAAGGATATTAGAAGTTTCATCAATGTCTTTTGAAAATAGAAGGGAAATCTTCAGGATGGACATCAAACTAGGTCTAAGAGTCAGACTAGACTGTAGTCTAATCAAATAAAATACTTGCAAGAAAACCCACAAAACTCTACCAGACCTCAGTAGACAAATAATTTTCTTTCAGGCTTCTGACTACCTTTATGTTCAAGTGCATATATTTTTAAAACACAAATAAAACTCATATCTGTATATTCATCAAGTTCTGGAGAAAATTAGCATTTCTTTGAACATTTGCAATCAGCTACTTTGGCAGTTCTCACATTTCTTAATTTTCTACCACTCTAAAATCTTCTACTCTTTGCATTCTATCCTTCTATCAAAAAAACTTCGGCATATAATGGCTAGAAACCAGCAGATAATGTCTCTTACTCTGACCCACAATTAATTTCCAACTTAATTAAAATCTTTATTAAAAATATATATTTTGAAAACTCTAGAGGTCTTTCAAAAGTGATGAAATCTACTCTTTTGCTAACAAAATAAAGGAAACACAATGAGTTTAATTTAGGTCACAGTGACATCAGAGAGGTTTATTTATTGCCAGCTTTGTTGCATCCAACAAAGCTTTAATCTGTGACATGCTGTAGCTTGTAAAACAGCAAAGTGGTATGGTATCAGAGAAACTACACCATGCCACACATTTCTAAAAATGTCTGGTGTCAAGCACATTACACTCAGCAACATCATCAAGAAGAAAGAGAAGGGATTTTTTGGGGGTTGTTTTTTGTGTTTTCAGTTTACATTTACAGCTGAAAACAGCCTTTGAAAATTCCTATAAAGACTTCACATACTGAGAGACAGCTGTTTTTATGTAGCTGGAGATGATGAGAGTACAAGTTTTTATGAAGCTGAAAATCAGGGCAGACCTTGGGTTTTACGAAGGAAAAGGGTGACTATTGAGGTTTCCTTCCATGAACTGCAGAGCTCATCCAGTGTCAGACAGACACATCTCAGTAGGACACAAGGATGGGACAACTGGAAGATTTCAGCACGTACAGGACAAGGATTACTTTGCTTGTTCAAGCCAAGGTTTCACCAGATATTATGGAAAACAAAGGAGTGCAGTGGCTAAGTCCACTGTGGGCTTTGGCTACCAAAAGCCCCTCCGAATCCAGCCACGTTTGGTTGGCCCCCTGGAACTCCCTAAAGTCTTTAGGGAGCACCTTGGGAAGTGCTAAGCCATTGTAGATAGATTAACAGAGCCTGGAGAACTACAGTGGCCCGTCGGACGTGTGGCGGCTGAGAATATGACTGAGAGCAAGACTTTAACAACTGTTACACTTGCCTGAAAAGAAGGTTCCACTTTATTTTAACCAAACGCGTATTGCAAAGTATATGCATTTGTAGTTCAGCTACTTCTTAATTAGATTTAACATATGCTACTATGCTTCAGACTTCTTAAAATATCAGTTACTCAAATCCACATGCCAGTGATAGTTTATATCTAGTGATTAATATAACCTGCCTTCAGCTACGAATGCAAAAAGTTCACCTGCTTGTGAGAAGCCCAGATTTCCCTATTTCTTTGTAAACCTCCTCAGCACGGTCTAATTCTAATAGGGAGTCTTTTACAGTATAACCCTGAGCTGGAATGCTGATAAATAGACAAATACACACTTTGATTTTGACCACTGCACTTTAAAGGTATTTTCTAAAAAAATAGATAGTTCCACTGCTATCACAACTAATAAAAATTAATTTACTATGAATGCATGGTTAGTGTATTTCTTTAAGTTGAGAAGAAATGAGAGAAGATTTCCTTAGAGCTAGAATAGAAGAGGGGTGCAGAATCCCTGTAATGTTTTGGAGGGGGGTGTGTGTTTTGTTTTGTTTTGTTCTTTTAAATAAATCTGCTCCATCAAATAAGTATTTTACAGGAAAAAAAAGAAAAAATTTATTTAAAAAATCAGGTTTTATTCAATTAGTGTTTTTTTTTTTTAAATCTTTGCTGTTTTTAATTTACTTTCACATGAAATCATATTGAATAAAATAAACCTGTCATTTGTAACAAAATTCAGAAAGAAAACCAGGAAATCCCCTAAAGGAAAAATAAGACTATATGCTGAAAATAACTTGATAAAAATTTAAAACAAGAAAAAATGTTAACATGCCTTTTATTTCATGACTGCAGTTGATAATTTACTATGAATTGATTTTTATGAAGTTACTTATTTTGGTATTGTATTTAGACAAATATCTGTACAGTCTTATAAGAGAATGACTCCTGGTTTGTGATTTTAATAGGTTCTCAGAATAAGAGTCCACAGTTGTCACAGCAGAGCAATACCAACTTACAGTATGATTTTAGTGACATCAGTAAAATATCAGGCAAACTCAGTTTGACTCAAATCAGCTATAAGCACTATTTTTTTCCGAACCCTAATATTATTATAATGCGATTTTTCATTATTAGTCCAATTCAACTTGTATTGAAGTCAACAAGATTATACTGAGTTCTATAAGTATTAGATCAGGCTCTACAATGATGCTACAGCTACAACAAAATGAGTTGTGTCAAAAGGACTAAGACAAACTACATCAAGCTTACATTGTTAACAAATTATTAGTTTATTAAAAACTGAGTTTCCAAATTCTCATTTACTTTTCATCTGTTTGTTTATTGTATATCAGCTGGTATAATCAAAATAACTGCTCCCTTTCATTTTACATGAGCCGTTTCAATCACTTTCATTTTCATGTTTTTGTCCACTGGCATAATATTTATACCAGTTTGCCAATGTTACTGGAAGATGTTTAAACTCAAGTAAAATATATGCCTCATAATTTTGCTTATGTTATAGTAAGGAGAAGACTGATATTGACCTTAAAAGGTTTTACAGTACTTATACAAAATTTCCAGTTTAAGCATTGGTCGACCTATCAAGACCTCTTTGAAACTTGGTTTTGTAAGATTTTCTTTTGATTTCCTTGTGATTTAGGCAAAATACTGTAGCCCTCAGTTGGCAGAAAATGCTGAATTAGGTTGACTTATTTGTGATAATAGTGGAACCACGGTATAGCGAAAGATGATAAGACTGATATAATTGTTTTAATTTAACAGGCAAAATGTTGCACATGTGGAATAGAAGAACTGAGAGCAAAGAGGAATATTATGTGTCTGAGAAAATAATGAAAATCCAGATAAAATTCATGGTCTTTTTAATATCACACATTTTGCTAAAATGCCAAGTGATATTCAGAGTGCTGTGGTGAGTCTTAAATCATATATATTCTGTCTACTGTAAAAACTGCACATTCAAAAATAATTAAAGCCAATATGTCTAAACTACAACATACAAACTGATGTACAATCTCATTAAAAATATACTGAGATTTCTGTAGAAAGCATCCCAGAATTCAACAGGAAAAATGTCTATTTGGGAGTATTATATAGTATTTATCACTATTTTAATGTAATGTTTATCACTAATGTGCCAGCAGAAGCTTTCTTCTCAGAAGGCTAACTCTTTGAAATTAAACAAAAATTAGCGCATGGAAAGTGCTTAATTGTTGTTCTTTTCCTATTTTTAAATGGAGGAGGTGCATAACACTACCAAGATATGCATGTAATTTTAATTAAGATAGTATAATTTGAGGTTGTGATTCCTAAGCCAATTTACTACTTCAAAATGCAGCTCTCCTTCTAAATATAAACACAAGAGGATCAGAGCATTGTTGCACAAATCATTATGCTTTTAACAGCTGTTCATTTATGGTCGCTATCATTTTGGAAACAATAGGAACATGAACAATTGACTTTATGCACAGAAATGTATTCTTCTGCCAGGTATGTTCCCCTAATCGCTCATGTTTCTGTTATGTCTTACCTTCTTATGACCTGGAGATTAATTCTCTTAAGATGCTTCCAGTGAATTCTGAAGAAGTTTCATTATTATTTTTAAATAATCGGCACTAACAACTTTAAAAAAACCCCAAAGCAATGAATGTGCAATTGTAATTACAAGAACTCTGAATAAGTATTTCCATTTTGCATGGTTTCACCCTAAATCTTCAGATTGACAAAACAGTAGATTTTAATACAGCAGATTACTTTTATTAAACTACATTTCAGATGTATTTCAATCATGTTTTATTACCCTTTAAAATTAAATGAAATCAGAAGATTTAGGAGATTAAATGCCATTAAAAAAGATTACACTATCTTTCCTATAATACTGTAGTTTTATTTCTAAGTTTTCCTTTCAGTCTGCCCATACCAAAATATGCCCCTGCCAGCAACGTAAAAGTATTTGGCAAGTTTAGATCATGGACTGCCTACTACTGGTTACAGAATAACTCTGAAACCACTCTTGAATAATAATTTCCATGACATAAATACTGTAGCATCAACCACAGCTGACCTAAAAAGTAGGATATTTTTCCAGGTCAAGTCTGGTATGATGAACCATCAGGCAAATGACAATGCCATCAGTAATAAACCATTACCAGACTCTTAAAATTTCAGAAAGAAACAAATCTCATTCTCAAACATGGTGGCAGTGAAACTAATACAGACACCCAGAACACGTGCACAGGTTTGTCTGCTACTGTGTGGTAACTGCTTACTTTATCAATTAATCCGAGTACTTCTCCGTTCAGGAAGACCGCTCAGCTATTGCTAATAAAACATCGAATTTTAACATTGAATTTTGAAGGCCTCTTATTTCTAGACGTTTTTCCAAGCTGTAAGGCTGAGGGTGCTAAACACGCTTGCTCTTCATACACTTCTCCCAGGGTGTTGTCTGCTCTTTTAGCTGGAAGCAAACCTCTAGTAAATTCCTATTTATCTCCTTGCCAATCAAGAAGTGAATGACTGACAGTAACAGAGCCTTATCTAGGACTCCTGTCTGTGGTGCATTCTGCTAAATGATGTCATCGCTCTAGCAAAAGAAAATAAGCAGATTATTACAGTGACTAGAAGCAAACTAAACATTTGGATTTTTGCATGGACAGATTTACACACTGTCTGTCAGATAAAGCACAGTTTGCCTGCTGCTTACACAACAAGAATGTGCCTGACAGCTTCTTCCCAGCTTTAGTATCTGATTACATAAATAGGCCATTCCCCACCATTCCTAAAGACTGACAGTCTGTCTTAGTTTAAAGAGCAATTTCTGACTATCAGCCTTTCTGTCTTGCACACGAGGCTGATTATCATCAGGGCACTTCCTGGAGGTCCAATCAGTTGGTTTTTCTCTTGAACTCAGGATGTTACAAAATTTGTAGCCACAAGAATATTAAGAAAATGAAAAATTCTTCAGTAAAAATTTACCAGCAGTGACCCAAAACTTACATCCCCCATCCCAGTGAAAACTCTCACTGACTTCTTTGAGCATTTAGATAAAGATTTTAGGTGACTATTTTCAAGGAACACAATGACCACATCTGGGAAAAAAAAAAAATCTCAAAAAAAGACAAAGAAGAGAAACAAAACAAACCAAACTGAAAACAAATAATAATTAAAAAAAAAAAAAAAACAAACACCCAAAACCACTCACCCACAAGTAACAGCTAACTACTCCCCCCTCCCATAAAAGGGCACCTTTTTCACGAGTGGGTCTCAGGAATTCATACAGCAGCACCGTTGTCCAAGTCTGCAGTTGCCCTCCCAAATTAAACTTGAAAACTGTCACATGAAAGATCTTCATAACCTTCTGTATCTTTTTGTATTAGCTGTGCAACTGTTAATCTTGTTTAATAATTCTGCTTTTCCAAATCGTACCTCAATAAAACTATGCTTTAAATTAGATGCATTTTACTGTTGCTAGTTGACTCAAATATTTTTAAGGTACGAGCATGTAAAAGACATGCCATTTTTCACAGCTAAATGTATGCAGGTGTTAATGAACTTATTTAAAAAATGGTTCTGAGCACCGAAAAGGGTAAACACATAATAACTCTGCTGTTTACAATGGTAAACAATTGCAAGTCATAACCACAATATTGTTCCTAGTTATTTCAGCTATAACTTGCAAGGCTTCATAGCCAGACAAACCAGATGAAATATGTTGCTGCGGGTCTGCTCTGATGGATCCCTCTGAAATATCCACATTATTGCTTTTATTTTATTATGTACCACACTTCATAACTGTACACAGCAGAGTACAATAAAAACTGCACTACACTCCTTTAAGTACTTATTAAATAGGTCAAAAAGTTACCATAACAAATAACTTGCTCTGCTCAGGGTCCATTAATAACACATCTTGTTGGGACTCTAAAACAAACATGGGGGAGAAAAGGAACAGTGGAGAAGTGTCTATTATTTGGTGCTACCACCTAACAGTTTGCACTTAAAGACTGCAGTGTTATTAGTCGCAGCATTACTCAGTCAATTGCTGTTCTAGAATATTAGAACTGACACAAGATGGAAAATCGCATTATACACAGGTTTGGGGGAAGGGAAAGGGCAGGACAGCATTTTGACCCTACATGGAAGTCCATCTGATTTGTGAAGGTAAGCCCAGTGCTAATTTGGGGTCCAGAATTTTCCTACTGTTAGGAGCCACAAGATCTAGGATTGTGATTCACCTGCACAAAATGTTTTTCCCCTCACAGGAGCATTCTTAAAATACTAATTTGTCGATCTCAAAAGGAGAAAAATAGCAGACCCCGGCAGCAGACAAGGATGCGAGAGCTGGAGATATGCAGGCAGGCTGCTTCAAGGCGCTGGAGCTGCCGGAGGCTGACACCGCAGAGGGTCAAGGAGGAGGTGGCGGCCAGATGAACGAAGGGAATCAAGGGAGGCTAAAGGGAAACAAGATCCCTGAGGTACATGGAAGCACAGAGGGGTCTGAAACAAAGGAAAGCGTTGTGAACCAGAACACAAAGCGGTTTGAGGAGCCCTCATGGGGGAAGGCAGCCGTACTTCTGGCACGTGTCAGGTGCACGTTGACATCTGGAGCACTGAAGCCAGCCAGGGACAACACGAGAGACCTGCTGCCATTAAAATGTGTGGATATGAAGGCAGCAATCTAAATTTTATTGGGGAAGTCAGAGAGGCAAAGACAGATCTAGAAAGTCCTGAAGAAATGGCAATAGGCAGATTTACAGATGGTTGAGAAGTGGGAGAAGAAGAGTTCATGGTCAGGGAAGGTTGTTAAGGTTATGGGCAGTAGAGACAAATGGAAGGCCTGGATGAGGGGAGAGAGAAGATGGAGCTATGCAATCGTGCTCAAAGTGACCCATTCCGTCTTACATAAAATATATAAGACTCTTGCAGAAGAAAAAAATAGATAAACACACATAATGGTGCCAGAAAACAGACACATGGATACCACCAGAATTTAAAACATGAAGTATATATAGCAGAAATTATGTTACAATTGGTGAAACTCATTTCACGGAAAGAAACTGAAGCCCTTGATCACCTCATTATTTCAGTCTTGTTAACTTGTGGAGCAAAGACTCACTGCTATTTTATTTCAGAGGAGAGGAGGAGAGGAGAGGAGGAGAGGAGAGGAGGAGAGGAGAAGACGAGAGGAGAGGAGGAGAGGAGAAGAGGAGAGAAGCTTGAAGCCTGTGGAACTGGAAAATACTCCAGAATTTTTTTCCAGCATCCAAGATGTATACATTGATTGCCACTGTTGTTTTTCAGGAGCATAAGTCATTGAGAATCCGATACTTTTTTTTCCTGGCTTCAAATAAATACCTATCTGCCATTTAAAATGACGCAGAAACATACACAATAGGAAGGTTTTTGTTATTTTTCATGGAGCATCTAGTTTCTAAGAAGTTTTAGTTGCTACAAAGTATCCGAATCATATATATATGAAACTGATTACCAAAAAAAAAAAAAAAAAATCAGCAAAATGAAACAAATTACTCATAAATCACATTAATAAGTGGGGTTTTAACTATCTGTAGCATGTAGAATATTAACATCTGATGTGCCTATGAATAGTCATTCCTACTAGTATACATTAAATGTTGTAATTGGTTTAAATCAGCATGGGCCATCTGTCTTTAATACTCTTATTACAAGGCAGTAAGCAGAGAACTATTAGAGCTGCAGTATAAGCTGTAAGATCTTTACCCGTTCTTAAATCATTTAAAAATAATGAGAGCTTTAGCCTTTATCTAATTAACGAGTGCCTTCTTTGAATTAGAAAAACTGTATCATTTAGCCCACGGTTGTTTAGTAAATTGGCTTGGTGGCATGTAAGCTAATGCAGGGTAGCAGTTGCAGTGTCTTGTTCCTGGCTTCTTATTACTTGAATTATAATTCAATGATCACCTTAGATCATGGGCTATTCATAAATCAGAAGCCTGACATCAGATGAAAAATTGTATTAATATATGAAACTTATTATATAGTACAAACTGCTCTCTTGATAAATTACATTGTTCAGGCTTGACAATGATTGCATTTAAAACATTATTCCTGTTTGCTGTTTTACAGACTGAAACCTCTTCATGAAAAATTTACAATGCTCCTCTGTGTTTTGGAGTCAGAGGGCAATAGAAGCAAATGGCAGACATAACACCATACTTTAGATTTGCTGGCAGCAGCAGAGGACAGAAAACACTTTTAAGTGTAGCAAAAAAACCCCTCAGCTGCATTCTTAGTATCTACATTTCCAGCCTTATGAAGATACTAATTGTCCTCTGCAGCAGAAGCACAGTAAATAATGAAATTTTAATTTCAGCTTTCTGGATTGCTTTCTTCTCCTATATAGGTGCATGTTTCACAGAAATTTATAGCTTTAGAGGAAAAAATAAAGGGGCAAACCCATGAAGTTTAATTTGAATTGAGGCCGAGCTCCTTAGATGATGCGTTATGACAAATGCTTTTTGCCAAGGCTGACTGGGTTACTCATGCTGTAGTTCCATATTATTTACATTAATTACATGAAGGCTGCTTTGTTAATGGTACATTCTGGTGTGGGTCGCAGCATGATATGCTAATGATCTAAGAAAAATCTGCATCTCCAATATTTATGATAATTTGAGAGAGGAAACAGGGTTGCCTTTATTTCTCTTTCTTCAACAGAATAAAACAAGCAGTATAGAAACAATTGTATTCATGGGTTGGGGGAAAAAAGTTCTAATCAAGCCAACACTTAGGTGTTATAAATGGAGGAGAGTAATTTACTGTTTGGGATCTTGTCAGACCCTCTGACAAAGTGATAATACAGCATTTCTCTGGATTTCTTACATTAAGAAGGCTGTATCAAACTGAATGAAAAGGAATTTTAAGCTAAATTAAAACTCAAAATTTCTTCTTGCTTTTTCTTGTAACATTTTCTCACATCACTGGCAAATATACAGCAAAACATTTAATTCGGGCCATGTTCAAGTTTATGAAATGGAACAATATTACTATACCATTAGATATCACTTCAGGGGGAAAAAGGCTGCTACTGTCTTTCTGTTCATCTTGAGGTCTTATTAAGCCAAATAAAATCCAAGAGAAGATTATAATATAACATTGCATTTTGCATCCAAATATTGCAAAAACAAATATTAGAAATGGCAAGGTTCCCTCCCCTAGAAAATCAGAAAACCAAACCAGAAAAAAAAATATCTCCAGAAAGTAAAAAAAAACAACCCAACAAAAAATGTTATTATCAAGGATGCCTAACGCTTCAGAGTACAAACTCTAAACTGAGCCACACAGACTTGTGGAATGCTCCTGTGCCACACAAATTAAAGAAAAGGCTCATTTCAAGAAGTTGCTTCCCTTTAAATAACTTGCTGCCTTTATATGTTATTCCAAACAAATGAACTGGAGTGCCAGTTCTTCTTTCATGGATATCAGGCATTATAAGAGCACGAGCTATCTACATTTGCTTTGCTGATATGAGACTTTCCTTCTCGTGTTATCTCTTTGCAGCCTCAATGGGACTATTGCTACAAGAAGCAAGCTACCTTGGGTTTAAAGTGCTGACTTATCAATATTTTGGAAAAAAAAAACACAACAAACCAGTAGGATTATTACCATCTCAATCAGTTCTATGAATTTTACACTCAGAATAGCAAGCACTGGTGTCCACTTGAGTTCAGCTTTACAGACAGCTACTTATCTCTAATTACAAACCAAGCTGATTTTATTAACAGCATTATTTGTCTGAAGTGAAGAACACAAATGCAAGCACATGTGTTTGGTCTCCATTTGGGTACTAATTTATCTTGCTGCAGTTGAAATAAGAAAAAAACCCAAAATAAAACACAACAGGTAATATTAAATCTGGTTGACTGTCATGTGCTGATTTTAGTGTGCAGTAGGGCAACAGTGCTGCAAGTGCTTAGCTAGAAGACACCACGTAGCTTTCCTTCGCGGGCTCCACTTCAAACCTCCGAACGTCCTGTGGCAATGCCATAAATTTCGTAAGCTTTGGAAGGTGGGTGAACAATGTGCTCCCTAGCGTTGTAGTAGAGGATACGCTTTGAGTTATGTATTAAAAACTTCTGATGTTAAATTTCTAACAAAATAAACTCCTTTCTCTGAGAAGTAAAGCAATTCTGAATCCTCCATGTGTACCAACCAAAAGTCCTTCTGTCCAGCTACGGGCAGTGGCTGTGGGAGAAGTGGTTGAATGCTCTTTATCATGAAACAAGGTATCTGCTTTAGAATAATTTACTTTACAACTGCATGTGCACTAATGTCTTTACACTTGCCTTCTACCACAGTGACCTCAAATTTCCAAGGACCACAGGATACAGAGTAAGAATCTGGTTGAGTTCATCTTCCAGCCCTATTTCAATCTCTCGGTGTTATTCTTGTAGTAAAAAAGAAGCATGAAGCACTGCTTTTAATCACAAAATAATGAAAAGTAGTCCCCGTAAAGACAAATTTCTGTGTTGCAGCATCACTACTACCTCCACCATAAAGGCTGTTTCAAAGATAAGAGTACCTGATATGCTGTGCCTTTAACAACCTCCATCCATCTAATTCTTCTGCAAAAAGATGGCAGTTTCATATTTTGCCCTACTGGATTGCAGAAGCAAAGCTTACAAAAAACCAGCCCTTATATTTCTGTCACTTAACTGCATCAGAGAGCATTGTTACGCCTAGCATCTGACCTGAAATCAAGATGCCCAGTTGCTTGAAGACAAAGCCAGCATACAGCATACTGACTGTGTCAAGCAAGTTAAGGAATAAGCTAACCTACAACAGCATTGTTATTTACAAAAGATACTTTCATTTTTCTAGGAATTCTTCCTCCAAAGTATTGGCTACCTCAAGCCCTGCATAACTACTAACATCCCTAATGTTGACTTTTAAAGCTAACATGGCTGCAGTTTAAATAAAGGTATTATTGTACCACTTTGAGAAACTTCAAGAAAGATTTCTTTCTGTGGAATCACAGCTCAGATAAGAAAATAAAAATGCCAAAACCAGAATAAGTTTTCAACTGCACACAACGCATAAGCCAAGGCGCTAAGCTGCATAAGACACAGCAACTGTACAGTGGCTTCCATTCTTTTACTAATAAACTTCAAGTCCTTGTCTTGGTATTCAAAACCCATCAACACATTACCCCTTTTCAACTCTTCATAACAGTGACACAACATGACAATTATGTTGCACAAACAGAAAGCACAACTTTAGAACAAAAGGGCAGCAGGACACTGAAGAACACACACTGTATTTTGCAAAGAGCTGAACAACTCTGTAGAATATATTTCTACAGGCAAATACTCTTTGTATTAGCTTTCTCCTCAAGCATTTCTTTGTATATAGATAGACAGGTTACAAATAGGAAAACAGCGAATAGGCACCCAGAAAACGTGTTCTTTTCTCCCAAAATGGCAAAAACAAACTACTTATCTATTCCAAGGAGAGGATATATTTTGTTTTTTCTATTTACAAATTTTGTATTTTCCTGCATACAATCCATATCATGGAGAACATGAACCCTCAGGTAACCAAAATTAAACTAGGGGCAGGAGGCTCTTGCAGGCAGGCAGGAAGACATTAGAGACAAAAGGTTATTCTCCTAGAGGTGGCTTGCAAGGTCCTGTCACTCTACACACACAGTATTGATGCTGAAATGAAGGTTCAGGTCTTGTATTCTATTTTTTTAGTTGTATTTCCTCCTCAGGTGTAGGTTCTGTATTGAAAATATAAAATATGTGGTGTTCAGATGGGTGGGAGAGAATTACGTGTGATTACCCAAGAAAATGAAGATAGAAAACCCACATATCTTCATATTGGCCAAATACTGGCAACAATTTAGACCTAAAACTTCAGAAAACGTAAGAATTCTCTTTTCCAAAACACAGGCAAAGATTAGGTAATTAAAATAGCTAGCTAACTAGAATCAACCCATGAAGTTGCACTGTAACTTCTTCTTTGCATCTTCCATGCATTTTAGATGAATTCATAATGAAGATACATTACATCAAGATATAATATTTGAAATAGCAGCATAAGGCTATGCAAAGCAACATGAAAACATCTTAAGATTTAAGAAGCTACATCAGAAAAAAATACTCTACTGAAAACATTATATAAGAAAGCTCTTAAGTAGACCCATTTTTAGCCAAGCTGACCACAAATTTTGAATACATTGCCAGATACTATTTATTCTAAATATGAACAATAAGATATAATTTTACTTAAAAACTAACCTTACTCAGAAAAAGCCATAAACATATATAGTGCAGTATCATATAGCATCATCAAAAATAAGCATGTTGAATACAAAACAGGACTTTATTAGACTAAGGCACTATATTGAGAAGCTTGTGAGAAGAAAAAAACAAAAAAAAAAGTCAGATAGCTAAAATATTGGAAGACTGTAAGGCTGTGAGGCTTTTGAAGTTTAATGACTAACAGATGTAGGAACAACTTTCATATATGTAGCAATCCCCACAATTTTATGACTCCAGTTTAAAAAAAAAAAAAAAAAAAATCGGTGTGGACATGATACTGTTATTTTGAATGATTGCTAATAGTTGTTAAAGATATCTGACCAAAAAGATGGTTAATAAATCATATTTTTTTTGGAGAACAACTGAAAAATGATTGTGTTCAAGTCTATCATCTGAAGTCAAGGCCATTTCTGTAAACAGGCAGAGGCGTGGAAAGTTGAAGTGAGCATGGAATTTCACAAACTGGTTTCAAAGGACGGCAGAGAAGATCAACACAGAAAGTAGCCACTAAAAACATGTGAAACCAGAAGGCCAGTAGCTCCAGTGGATCTGCTGGAAACACAGCCAGAGCAGGCTTGGTATGTAGTATCCGAGCATCAATCTAAGCCAAAAGTTAAGAACAACAAGAGGACAATGCCCAAAGTCATGGATGCGGTCTATGTGTTCCACCCAATTTTTGCTCAGATTACAGAGCAAAACCCAGCAGAACACCTGATAAAACCACTAGATTTTTCTCAACTTGTTGTTCCCCAAACAAAAACATCCAGGAGAGAAAGTCTGAGCAGTAGTGCTGTCACCTGGCTAGCACGAGCAGCCCCTGCCTGATAATAGCTTCAGTCTTGTCACTGACAATCACCCTATTAATGCTGTCTTTTAAAATCTATCTAGGGAGACTGATACAAAATCCAAAAAGAGATTAGGAATACAGCTGTCATAACACTATGAGTGAATCATGCGAACAAACTCTTTATTTCAAGAAATTGGTTATTGCAACCGTGAAGCCGAGCTGGAGAACCTACCCTCAAGTCAGCTCTCACAAATGAGCAGGAAAATATTCCCTGCACATATACTCCCAAGTTGGTAAGCCAAATTAAGTGTTTTCCAGTGACCAAATCTCAGCTAAAACTTCCTGGAATTCTCACCTGCTTGGAAGTCCTACTAGGAAGTTTAGCCGCACCTATCTACAAGCCAGATCAAATCACTATGTAATTGAAATACTAATGCAAGAGAAATTTGTTACACTGATTAAAGCAGTATTCCTACTTTGCTAAACTAGTACCAGGAGATTAGAACCCCTCATTAATAAATAAGGACTGGACTTTATTATTAATAATTACTTTATTAGCAACAAAGCTATGAAAAGCACTCAATGGTTGCAAAAGCTCGATATGAAAACTCCCATTCACAATCAAAAGAATTCATACAATCTTGAAGAAAAGCAAAGCAAAGATTTGAATTGGTAATAACATTATAAGTATTAGAAGGTCTGATTACAATGGCATAAAGATTCATGGCTGGCCAAACACTAGACAAATTAGAGATTGTCAAAACTATGATTTTCATATTAGGTTTTGAAATTAGGTTTTGTGATAGTTGGGTATCTACTAGAGGCAATGCTGTAGAAGTAAGTTACATCTTAGCAAAGTGATTTTGAAGTGCTGAACGACCATTATTTGAAAATTAAGCAACTAAATAATATTTTTTCAAACTCATTGTATAAGCGTTTAGTTAAACTTATATGATCAGTCCCATGATATCGCTGATATACCTCACTGATAGGAAGGAAATGAAGAGCAGCATAAGGAATGATAGTTTGTATCAACGTTGAAATCACCAATTTGACCACAAAAAAAATCTGCCTTTCTAACAGATTATAACCTCAAGTTAGCCCGATTCATTATTCCCCGATGACTGCAATGCCATGTGTTGATTTACATTTCTGATACCATCTGAACTATTTTCTGATGTTACTGTGGTTTGTATCATTTAACTGCTTTAGCTAATACAATTGATGCAACTATAATGATTGCCCAGCCTCCGTATTAGCTAAGAAATGTAGATTCAAAGAAAACTGAAAAACCTAGGAGAAATCTTTAGTTAAATTAGTTAGTCATCGTGTGTTTTATAAGGGGCCCACACAGTTCATAACCATTTATATAAACGTTCACTGATTGCTAGTTAAAGCTAGTACGACGATTATTCACAAGCTGATGGAAGTTCCTGCCCAAATTCAGTGATGTCTGGGGTTAGTTTAATCAAACAAAGGTTAAGATGAAGGTTTATTTCTTTAATAATAAAGAATCCTCACCACTCACAAGAGCACACATAGAAAATAAATTTTGCTCCCTTGGGCACGAATACCTCCGCTCAATGAACAATGGCTTTCACTCTGCTAATTGGAGAACGGAGAGGTAAAGGTCATGTGTAAAAACAATAGGGGATATAAAAATAATGCAAACTAAGGAAATTACAGCATTTTCCAATTGTCAGTGTGACAGCTACCAGTGAGAAATAAGGACATCAGATACATGTGCCCTACTGTGCAGGCTGGGTAACAAGACAGTCTGCACTCCAGTATGCTGGCAGTATGCAAACATATTTCCTTTTTTCGGGACAACGGGGCTATGCCCCAACAAAAGTGATAATCTCTAGAATTATGTCGACCTGGAATTTAACTAATCATTTCAATAGGAGGAAATAGGAAGTGGGAGGAAAGGACAAAAAGAGAAAAAAAAGGTTATGAATTAGGTCATTGAAGTGCAACTGTTTGAAACATTCTTCTGTTCTGAGTAAATGAATTTTAACGTTCTTTTTAGTTCTTGTTTGTATTTAAGTACTACCTTGTTTAGCAGTTTGGTTGGGTGAAAAATAAGGGAAGGGATTCAAGCAGCATTGTGCACCTAACTTGTTTTCCATAGATTAGAATAGACAAATGAAAATTATAGTAAAACATTCAGAGAAAAAAGTACATGCAGGCAAACTATCATTTAACTTTTTGAAAAATCCTTATGTCTATAGTTGTGTCCTTTTCTTAGTTTAAATGACAGATGCAGATGTTGTTCCTAGTATTTAGTACTCATTAAGTTATTTTTAAATGTTTGTACACAGGTTTCAGACCACATGAAGAGAAACAACATTTTCGAATGAAATTACAGTAAGGAATTTTTAATCAAGTTTCCTTCTTCCTCCTGTTCTTTGTCCTTGCATCTATTTTAAATAGTTGCCTTGAAAATGCATATACCTCTGAAAAGCTCTAGACTGTGATTTTTTTCCAGACTTGCGAAGGGTTGTCATGTTTCAGCTCTTTTCCCCCTACTTACTTGTCCAGTCTTCAGTGTTCTAAGACATGCACTTAAAGGATAATAAAAGAAGACCACATTATGTGTCAAATTAAATGTTGTTGATACTTGCTTTAAGTGTACATGCACTGACATTCTGTTATGGATCAGCTGCCGGACAATAATACTTGCACATTCCCCGCCTGACAGATTGTTCTGTATTTTGTTTGAGATGCTCTAATGTTTTTGACGATCCATACAAGGCCACACATTTCAGCAAATTTTCCAAATTAATACTGAGACCAGTTTACAATGTTTTCTTCAGTAGCGCTCACTCTTACTGATTGTGTCCTAAATAATAAACCATGGCCTCAGGCAGTTTTTCTCAGAATGTTTATGATGAGAACTCATTCATCTAAATCTACTGGCCAATGGAATAAAATAAATCAAGAATTTCCCAAAATATAACAATATTTGTGTTCTCTAGATAATTGATGACTGCAGCTGCACTAATTAAAACCCATGTGAGTTTCATTAATCTTGGTCACTAGGTCCAATTGCTGTACACCACACCCTGATCACTGCATATTGCCCTTGTGTCACATTCAGGTGAGACCTGACTTTTAGTTAGACTCTCACAATATCATTATTATATTTTTAAAATATGAACTATCACATCATGCATACACCTATATATACATCTAAGTGACTTGATTCAAACAGGTAAGCTCAATAATAAATTTAAAATATTACTTAAGACTAAATTATTTTCGATAAATTCCTTGCCAATACTCTGCCACCCCAAAGATGACAGTGATGTATAGAGAAAGGTGAAGACTACCTGTAATAAAATATTGTCTATTCAGAGGAAAAAAAACATTATTTTTTCTCTAATGTTACTACATTGGCATTTTGTTTGCATACCTACACTTTTCTCTACAGGAAATCAAAACTACATCTTCACTAGAGTATTTCTAGGTAATAGCTGTATCATACATATATTTTTCTGTATCACAGAACATTTTTATAGCTGTAGATATGCTTTGCTTGTTAAAGAAAAAGAAATGTGTCAAAAACTTGTGGTTCAGATAAATATCTACAGAAATAGCTATAACTAATGTTAATAACTAAGCTGCCTTGCAGATCATAAATACTAGGAAATATAAATAACTCCTAGAGACAACTGCACAATCTATATTTGAGGAAAGGCAACATTTGAGTAATCAATCACATGAAGCCGACACTGTCATAAGCTGAGTTTATGAAAATACTTGTAAACATTTATTAAATGTAAATCCCTCTTCAAAACGTGTGTTATCAGAGATCCCCATTTCTTCACGCAATTTGGAGTATGTAATATACAGCAGCTGATGAATATACAAAAGCCTTGTTGCAGGAGCTGCTTCCTGTTGGTCTCTCAAAGTACTGGCAGGGATACAATTTCTTTCCAACTAATGTCGTACAGAACATGTTCTAGAGAATAAATGATAAAATTTAAGATCTGGCTGTATCACCCTTACCAAACAAAACAATTCTTGCTATTAACACTACTCTTTTTTCAACAGTAAGGAGTAGAGTTTGTTTTCATTTGCTGATTAAGTCAAAGGAATAAATAATAACTCATGTAACTGGGGAAAAGTTTTGGACCATTATGCACAGGCTTATTTTTACACCATAATAAAGCTATTGTCAAAATAACTTAAAAACTGACATGCAAATTTAATAAACGCTACACTGCAAAATGCTTCCACAGAACAGCTTCGTGCTGCCCCTTTGGAAGGTTCTTCCTATGCACGGGAAGGAAACGCTGCAAATCTCTCCAGAGGAGCTCTGCTGTGTGCTCACACTGTGCCCTTGGGCCCACGTGATTTGCTCCTTTCTAGTTTTCTACTTTCTTTCAGACCTTGGGGGATCAGCCCGGCAACGGCCAGCCACCGGGGCTCTGACCACAGCAATAATTTCTCTTATCGACATCTGTTTCGAGTACTCAGACCTAACACCTGCGGACCACTTTCCTATTTATCTGCTTGACAAGTTAGCTCCCCAAAAATTTCTCCAAGAACTACACACAAGCAAGGCAGGGATGGGTTCCCCAAATGAGAGACAGCAGTGCATTACGGATGCCACACATAATGGTATTTGAATGTCTGAGAAATAACGTGGAAATGATGCTACAGAACAGCCAGACAAACCAATTCCTTCTGACCACAACAAACTTCTACCTCAGTGGGCACTGATGACCCAGATAGTCCAAACTGTTTGCAGGCCACATCCAGCCTGCGAGGACAATTTCTGAGGCCTGTGGCCTCTTTCGAACATCGTCTTTTCCAAAGAAGCACCTCAACAACCCAAACACAAGTACCCAATCCATAATAACACGGGTGAATTAAGTTGCAAGGGTCAGTTCTAGCCTGCTCTTCATCTTTCCTGGTATATCTGTATATTCCTCCCATACCATAAAAGCAAAATATAGTTATCCTTATTACAAAGCAACTACAAAACATGCATGTTATGGGGAGGAGATGCGGGACCCAAAGGAAAGACAGAAGCTAAGTCCAGGTTTTGAGAACTGTTTTAATGGCGACATCAGGCTTTTCATACTTCCTCTGGTGAAACAGTTTAATCAAGTAACTTCTTAGTGGGAAGCAGCATTCTTATTTACATGGGGATTTCATTCTCCTTTTAACAAAAGATATAATGACAATGAATGAAAATACAAAATAAAAATGACAGGTATTCTCAGAAAATGTATGTAATTTACAATGTAATAATAATAAAATTGATCATCTTTGCCACGGGATCATTTTTCTCTTTTTAAGCATGGCCATCTTATTCTGCTGCTGATGACAAAATTATAGACAACATTATGGACCACTACAATAAGCAGATGTTGCAATATGGCTCTAGTGGCAGCTCTGGTCAGAAAATGTAGGCTAAAAAAAAATAAATAATCACATATCACAACAAATCAGAGGCCTAATTGGGCAAATTTTTCTTAAATAGTGGTAGACTTCCTAAAAGGGGCCAACCGAACATGTTCTGAAGTGATTTTTTGAATGGCCTATGTATCATTTAACAGAGTTTCCATCTTGCAATTTTTGGTCCTCGATGGGCTGTGTTAATATATTATGAGTCAAAGTCTGAGTTGTATTTGAAAGGAAAAAAAATGCCAACAAGCCAAAATTTGATCAAAAGAGAACGCATGACTCACTCTGCAATAGGAACACTAATTTTCTGACTCGTATAACTCATGAATGGCTGAATTGATTTCAGTCAAACTGTGAGCCTGGAATATTTCAGCACACAAAAGTTTTTTTAAATGTTATGAATGAATGAAAAAGAAGGGCACAACTGAAAGTATTTTGCAGGCTTCATTATAGCATTCTCCTGCTGTCCCAACACCTTTGTTTAATTAGTTATTAACAAAAACTAACACTGAACTTCTATATTCAGTTTACATTTTCCTTAATCCTCCTCTATTTTATTGGAAATCCACATATTCCCAACCCTATTCAAGTACCCTATTTTCAAATGCTTATGAGCTGTCAGTGTCTGTCAATACCTGACAGACCATCTTTGTTCCAACTTTCCATATCTAAATAAATATTTCCCCTCCGTTTATCAAACACATTGCAGTAATAACTGTCTCTTCTTCACTAAGCACAACTTCTATTACCCAAAAATGAACAAAAGCAGGTAGGGATGTTTCAACAGAGCTTTCCAAGTAAAGTGTGTTTGGTGCGTGTCTGGTTGCATCTAAAGCTGAGTTATAATTTGACTTTGCTTTATCAATTACACGGCACTGCAAAATGTTAGCAACAAAACATTTTGACATTATTCCGTTTCAAGAGTCTCCTGAACACCGAGTACTTCTGATATCTTTATTTCAAACTACTTATCCATATGGCTATCCAATCACATTTTCTTAAGAAAATTTCATTTTCCATCCCGGCCATATTTTTCTTACCTCTGGGTCACTTTGTGTTGTTTCATTACCCATTCATGACTGCAAAATCTACAGATTTAGTATCATCAGATTCATTCTCTATTCACTGGTTTAATTTGCATTATACACAGTGCCTATGAATCTGTCTCATAAACAGCTTGCATAATTTTACTAACTTAAGCTCACCTGTGAGCATCTTTTTTTCCACTCTGAATATTGGTATAATATTAAGTATTGCCTCTCGCTGTCAATCCTCATTTACTTTCTTTACCATGTCTTCAATAGGGTAATTCCCCACTGGCTCAATGGCACATAACTTATTTTCCTGAACTACTTTCAATGAATGGTTTTGGACTTGTTTTCTAAGATACCAACCCTTTTTCTTCTCAAGCTGCAAGCAGCAGAATCATATTTTAAGGAAATAGCTGCAGAAAAAAAACAGACTTCAGCTTTGGGTCACTTGCATGGACATGCTTGAAATTGTACCTAGTAGGCACTCCGTTTTCATTGCAATCGCTATAGGGCATACTGCAATGACTGCAGGAAACAGTGAAGGAGTTTTTGTGTCAAGGTCAGTCACATGCACTGCACAATCGACTTCTGAAATTTATGTTTTGTGTCCACTGCTTCTATAGGTAGGCTGTTCCAAAACCTCACTCCCCTAAAGACTTAGAAACCTTTCTTCCATTTTCAGTGTCTTTATTAACAGCCATTTTTCTCCAACTTATCCATCTGCCTAGAGTAAAACCAAAACAGGTTGTCTTCATTTTCAGTCAGATTATTGTAACCTTTTCTTTTAGAAGATCTCTGTTCACATCTTCTGCTTCACCCAGAACTGTAGACAATATTCTACATGGACAGATGTCTTGCTCAGGCAAACTTCAACAGTATTAATATTTCCATATCCCTTTGCTGCAACTACTTTGGTTGGTTCATCCTAAAACTGCCATTACCCATTTTGTCATACCTGGAGATCATATGAGACTTTTAGTTTGGTGATCAGATAAAATAATCATATCGTTTTACACTTATTTCCAATGAATAAGCCTTTGACTTTATAGTGAAAATAGTATTAATCACTATTTGCATGATCTTGCAGTTCTTATCAGATCACATCCCATTACTGTTGTTCCCATTGTAAAAGCCATCCAGCTTTTACCATTTGATAATCTGTTTTGAATTTTACAACACCCCTATACCTCACGTTACTAACTCCAAAGGACTATTCTTGCAATTTACTGGAAACAATAAGTAAAATCGGTACTAAGATCACTCCTTGCAGACTTTCACCTCTACCTTTTGGCTCACTGCTTCTTTTTAAAGAAAACCTTTTGTTATCACCACTTTAACTAATGTGTTATCACCTCAGAGTTTTTGTACTAATCTCTAAATGAACCAATTCTCAAGCAGAACATTATTTGATGCTTATTTGAAATCCAACCATACAAATCTCCTTTGTCAAGAGAAACAGGTATCAAACACGCTTACTGAAGACCGGTATCAAGTTAGATGGGAAAGATCTGCCTTTGGTAAGCCCACGCTCTGTGTTTATCATATTGCTGTACTTCCATATCTTTGAATCACTCTTCCTCTGATATTTACACTGAATCACTGGACACAGCTTAGACCACATAATTGCTAATCCCTTCCCTCTCTCTTAAGTTTATCAGTACAGAATTTACTATTTGTATGCAGTCCCCTGGGAGTGGGGGTGGGAATTCAGCCACGCTCCACTCATGCCTTGCTCCCTGCATGTACGGGGAGCAGATGCAGTGGGGCTGGATGGGGCATCAATGCCATTCATTGCAAGGCAGCAGTTCTTCTGCTCTGCACCCAGGCGGCTACATCGCCACAGTGCAAACAGTACTACCAGTAAGGAAGACAACTAATCAGAACAAGAGGGAATGGCTTCAAGTTCCAACAGGGTAGGTTTAGACTGAACATTAGGAAAGAATTTTTCACAGAAAGGGTGGTCGGGCATTGGAATAGACTGCCCAGGGAGGTGGTTGAGTCACCATCCCTGGATGTGTTTAAGAGACGTTTAGATGTGGTGTTGGGGGATATGGTGTAGGGGAGAACTTTGAAGAGTAGAGTAGATGGTTGGACTCGATGATCCCAAGGGTCTCTTCCAACCTAGGCAATTCTATGATTCTAATACAGCCGGTCCCCAGAAAAGTTCTTCAGCTCTCGGTGGAGTGGTAGGAAATAACAGTTGAAAGCACTGGTATTCCATTATGCACCAGCAAAGGAATGCCCTCATCGCTTACTGGTGAGACAGGTAAATATTTTAATATCACACCCGAGGGCAAAAACAATGCAAGAAAAGCTCTTGCTCTTCAGTCCAGTTAGGAAGAACTTTTAGTACCTTGCATGGGATCTGAGGATCTGTTGGTCTCTACACGGTCAGAACATCTGTTTTTCTTACATTTTCCTCTCATCATTTTAACAGGTAGGAAAGGAATTTAAATGGCAATTACTGCTAAAATTATAAGCTCCTTCAGACTGGAGTTCCTGATGCAAGCAGATTGGGTATAAGTCAAGAAGAAATACCCCTTGTCCGCAACACAGCTGCTTGACTTGACTAGAAAATAATGTTTCTCCCCTAATTCCCAATTTCATTTAAAACTGTGGTTATAAATCACTGCCAATGGTTGGACTGACTGAAATTCTAATGTTATACTAACTTCTATTGCATAAACACTACGAAAAAAAGTATTTCAGAGCAAATCAGTAAATCCCTCAACTCATTCCATTGTCCCTACATACTGATACTTCAGTGTGCATATTATTGCAACAAGGAATATATTTTCATAAACAGTGAAATTAGGAGAAAAAGTTACAAATGCAGCCTTCGTGATTAAATTATGCTTACTTCCATCAGTGCAGAATATACACTGCAGAAACCAAGAAATTATGATCAAAGAAAATTTTCAAAAAATCTTCTCTCTTTATTATCACGTTTATCAGACTTTGTATAACTCTGTAACTATTTTTTTCCTTGTAAACAACAGGATAGTACCTAAAGATCAAATCAACACATTGATTTCACAAACCGAACTCACCAGGAAATGTCATAATAATGGATTACATTATTTTCTTCAGTCATTTACAATTTCCCACTCTGCCATTCCTGGTCAAAGAAGCTGCACCTTAAGGTTGACTGCAATCTCATATTCTCTTTCTTGGCTGGGGCCAAAAGCCCCCCCCCAGCCCCTTAATTCAGGCAAGTAATATACCTCTGCAGTAAAGACTAAAATAAAAATACTTACTCTAACTGGATTATAGCTTCCTCTGACTGGATTACTTACTCTGACTAGATTAACATTGTAGTATGGTGGTACTGGATTCATAAAAATTAAGATCTACTGATATCTAAAAGGATGTTATGTAACATGAATTTGACGATGGGCATATGGGAAAGGCACAAAGAGCTGAATTATCTTTACCCCAAGGTTCATACACCAGGTTAAGTGTTTCTATACTTTTGCTGTTACAATTAATTTTAACTGCCAACGTGGTTAAAATATTAAGAGAGTGTTTTATAAATGAAAATAATTTGTTCCGGAACTGCAGTTTCATACACATTAAGGATTCACCAGTGGTTTCTAAAAGACGAGGAGTCTAGTTCGGGTTTTCCTTCATGTTAGAGTTCCTAAAATCCTTTCAAGAGCTCAGGAACGGGAGCCAGAGCACTTAAAGAAGGGCAGGGAGCCCTGCAAACTGCAGGTGCCAAGCTGGGTGAAAGGGAGAAGAAACTGGGGTGCTGCCCTGCCCGTACCTTGGCTCATGACTCTGACCCCCATCGTGAGTACTGCAAACGCTCCCTTGCTGCGTTCATGCCAAAAACGTAAGGCTACTGCTTCCACAAAGGTTATCCACAATCGGGGCCCAAGGAATTCATTCTCACCACTGAGAAAAATGCAACTGCCATTAAGAGTAATGGAAATTGCACATGTGCATCAGGACAATTTAAGGCCCTTAAGGAATTGTATCCTCCCTTTACACACACATGTAATTTTCATTAATACCAATTAAAAGAAAATCAATTCAATAAAATTATGTCCAGTTTCCATAGCACAGAATCCCATGCAAAACAACAGTAACCAACAAAGAGTTTTCATTTCTTTTTTTTTTAACTTAAACCAGATTTAAATAATCATTCGAATTGACATTTTTAATAAAAAGTAATTGTTTTACTCAAAGCAACAGCAGCTAAAATGGAAATTTCAGGCTGCAATCCAATCAATGTAAATTGTTCAGGAAGAACGAAAAAAACCTTAAAAATTTTAAAAAAATATTTCATTATATTTTCCTTTTGGGGCTCAGATCCTGCAGGCAGAATGAAGAACACAGGATATGGACAGAGCAGAGGGATTCTCCTGCCATTTATATATCTAATATGTATTACATTTTCTTTCAACTTTGGCCAGCCTTAAGTAATATGTACATTAAAATGATTATGTTCCTTCCGTATTATTCTAAATTAAAAAAGAAAACTTAAATAAAACTGCAGTGGATATTTCACATTAGATTACTATTACTTAATTTCTAACATACTATTAAAGGTACAAACACAAAGTTTGAGACTAGATCCACAACATTTTTGTAAGCTGGGAGTAAATAGAATCACTTCTATAAATGTAAAGCTAAGTATTGAATTATTTCAACAGACTGAAATAGAAAACAGCACACACAAGCTCACGCTTTTGCTCTCACCTTCAAACACAAAGCACAAGATAGCAACAGAACGTGGCTGTACAGAAGTGGTTTTTAAGTAATTTCTGCACTTTGCTGATTCCACTGCAAACTTACGTCAGGCTGGTCACCGGCACACCCGAGAAGAGCCTTTGCACGAACATGTCCTCTCCTCCAGCCCAAACCTGAGCAGTAGGTCCCAGGGGTACCCATTTTACCCCAGCCATAACAAAGTAATCCTTTTGCGGGTGGCTATGCTGATTCTGAAACCACAGCTCCCTGGCAGCACAACATAACGCAGCTGCACTACAAAAGAGAGTCAGGCCCAATTTCCATTCAGTGGAAGGTATACAAGATAAAAAACTATGAAAGAAGATCTGGGCCATGTGTCACACACAAATAAACATATAGGCACTGTAGGACAAGTTCCGTCAGAAGTGTCCTGAAAATAAGTTCCTAAAATGATTATAAAAATTAAAGTACATAAGGTCCAGCAGGAGAAAACAGTAAAAGTAATTTTTAAATGGAAAAAATGGCATGGTTATTTTCCTATTCCTGCCCACAATAAGCATACATGCTGTACTTGAAGGGTAAATGCAATTAGTTAAATATTTATCAAGTAAACACATGTGCTGGGGGCATTGTTTTATGTCTGATTTTGAGAACAAATAAGTTTTAAAAGGTAAATCTAATGCAATGCAATAAAACTGCAAAGTATGTTCTGACCTTCTACTCTTCCCTGCAACACTTACACGCACATATATACACACTTTAATAATACATATCCCAGTGGAGTACAACTGACCCCAGTAAATCCTGCCGTTTCCCCAAGTGTGGAATTAAAAGCTTCATGACCAGAGTGAGAGAACACATTTGTTTCCATTCTTGTGATATCATTTTCCCCCCTCAGACTAGTGTCACCACTGGAGCCCATGTTACTCTACATAGCTGACTCAACTGTATATGTTAAAAAAATTTACAGACATTGAAATCAAATCTATTTCTTAGAAAAAAAAAAAAAAAAGGCTTGTATTTTTTCCCTGAAATAAGCTAGTAAAACACTTCAGAAGGAAAACCAGACTTTAAGTGATTGTTCCAATACTACACACCTTCAGTAAAACCAAACAAACCAAATGTTATTTTGTAGGTACAAAAAATAACCAAGCCATGGAGTCCACGAACATTGTGAGATGAAAAGCATATTGTAACCTACATTTTTGCTCAACAAAATAACTGAAGCAGAATATAATTTATTTTAAAATTTTGAATACGATAGCTTATCTACCTAATCTACTTTGCTTACAGAATAGAAAAAGAATTTAGAAAACTATAGTGTATGTGGTATATGTGGAGAAATATATGAAAACCAAACAATATATATGCTTCTGTTTGTAGCATCAAAGATTATCTGAATTTGAGAAAAAAATCACATATTTGTGTTTTCTCTCCAAAAGAGCTGAAATTTGCCTACTCTATATGTGAGAAGAGCAACCCTGCAAGGGAACTTTCGACCTCGAAAGTCAAAATTATGACAACTTGAGCAAATGATATTTGTACTTCCTTTGGCTGCTGGTCTCCAGTTACCTATTCTTTTCCCGCCCCAGTATCTGCTGCTACACAGGAGCAATTGCTTTTTCCCAATCTTCTCCCTGCACTTGATTGCCTTTTTTTCTTGTGTTTTGTCTCCTCTGCCACTCTCCTTAAATGCTTAACATTTCTTTCTCTCCCCATTTTAAATCATAGACTTTCACCTTCCAAATACCTACTAAAACCCCACAATTTTCCAGAACAAACTAATACATAAGCACACATAGGACACCTGTATTTTAGCATTTCCGGTCTGCTTATGCTTCTTACTCTTCCAGGGGGCCAAATATGCCTCAGCTTGCCAAAGTCAGAAGATGGTGATGTTGTTACGATCCAATTCCAAAAATAATCTTCTTGGAATTGCATTGTAACATCTGTCTGCATTTCCACACAGTGGACAGACTGAACAGAGCCTTGGCCACTCCTGTAGTATTTGGGTTTATTTTCCTATCTGATATGCTAGTTCACAGGGGAAAGCAATATTACATATATAAATAATTTACAGGGAAGTAGGGTGCCTCAGTGCACCAGGCACTATAAGGGCAGCCAGAAACTAGGTTTAGTCTCAGTTTTGTCACTTATGTGCTGTCCAGCCTTAGAAAAGTCAGTTATTTTATGAGTGCTATTCACACAAATTTGTAAAGATTGCAACTCATAGAGGACAGGTAGGCATTGTTTCTGTACCATGATAACCTTCAGATTTGGAACAAGGCAGAAAAAATTCTATTAGCGATTACAAGTAAAGACTTCAGTAGTAATCACTACAATTTCTAAAACATGAATCACCCTCTGGAAGCAAATTAGTTCCATCTTCTGGGTGGGGAGAGACCCCACTTTTTCACTAAGTAGCACCTTCACCCAACATCATCTGGTAGAAAAAGTTAACATAGAACAATGCACTTCAAACTCCTCCACACCTTGGTTCATTAGGTTCAGGATAGAAGAGCCTGTGAAAATGCTTCAATTATCAAAATCCTTTCTTTTGTCATACAGTATTGTATATCCACTACTCCAAATTCATCAGTCAATGCTATTTTGTGCTCTACTTTCAAACTCTGGATTAAGAAACAGACGGCATAAAACCAAAAGACCTTCCCCTTCACCTCCCTACAGTTAAGCTCTTTTTTTTCTTCTTTTATTTTGGAACAATTAGGCAAACTCAGATGAACATCCCTCATCTTGAGGCCTTGATAAAATTCTAATGTATGTCTACAGACACTAAAGAGATGTCCTTTGGGAAGAGCATTGACTTGTGTTAAGACCATATAGAAGACTGAAGGGCTTCAGCAAACTTCCTTCTAGTTAAAATTGTGTATTGGCCAACACAATTCTGCTTTATAACCTTTACCTCATCATCTTCCCGCAATATAAAAAAAAAAATCCTTGGGAACTCTGCAGGTATGATAAGATAAAGGTCTCTCTTAAATCCTTACCATGAAAGCTCATCCCTGACTGTGTCCATAAGCTCTTAAATTAATGTTGCCATCGTCATACTCAGAACTCAAATAACATTGTGTGATGAAGCCTGTGCTGTGGGACGAGTGTGCGGCCGAGCAACGAGAACAGGTAACATAAGCCATATTTATTTCTGTTCCCCTTAAAGAACAGTTGAGGATCAATGCATTCAAAGCCAAATCAACAACAGCTACAGAGATGAGAAAAAGCTGCAGCTGGATTCTCTTGTACGCTTCCCAACTGAAGGAATCCAAACTTTCTTTCTCTATGCTATGGATTTGCTTCATTTGCTCACATACTTTTAAGCAGAGGAAGGAATTGACACTTAACTGCTTTGTTGAAGGTGACAGCACTAAGAGATCTGCATGAAGACACAGCTGAGAAGACCCAAACTTCCCAGCTGAAGAAGGCTTCTCTTTGACAGGCCTGAGCACTGACCTGCAGGCAGTTTCCCAGTTACGCAGAGATGTGCTTCTCTTCCACAGAAGTTCTTCTTTGGTCATAGTCTTTCCGGATTTTGTCACAACCCTCTTATAGACTTCCTTTTATAGCACTGACGATTTCCAGAACCTGCGAGGAGTCCTAACGATCCCCATCAGAAAACCAGAAAAGTGACAGGCCTTCAGAAGCGAAACTCCCTTCACCTCAGGGCCTCAGGCAGGCCTGGATTGATGCCATCTGAGACACCATTTCTGAAGCTGGGGAACAGCATCACACACAGGAGCACTTCTCAAACTCCCAAAGGCTTGGTATCTGTGCCAGCAGGGTACGGAGCTGCTGTGGTGTTTGAATCATGTTGCCCAGTACCCATCAGCACTTGCCTCATGGTCTATCACACATCCTAAGAGGGCTTCACTCAGCACAACAGTCTCAGCAACATCTTGCTATAGGAGGAGCAGGTAAGTCCTTCTTTCCAGGCCCACTACCTAAAGATTTTTGCTTAGCACAAAAGACTTCATATGTAAATTCAGTAATCCAGAGTAACTTTATTTTCTATAGTTAAATCTGAAATAACTCACAGTGTTAGGACCAGTAGATACTGACTCTAAGAGCCTAGAGGCTAAAAAAACAAACACACCACCAACCAACCAATCCATCCCCTCCATCCCCTAACCTCTAGCCAAATTCATTCAGTCGGGGACTAAGAAGCATCCCTGGTAGTGAGGGCGTCAAGCTGTTGCACCTCTGAGATCTGGAAGTAAAGGAGCAAACTACTGAGCTCTTTTCCATAACAGCCAAACCCAAGGATATTTCAGGCCTGTCAAAGCTGCTTCCTCTACTCCTTTATTCGAGCCATGAAGGAAGAAACCACAGCTGACACAGAGCTGAAGACGGTCATTAGCTGAATATTCCTTGAAAAAAATGTTCAGTTTTCAAGCTGGACTAAAAAAGGATGGCAGTAAGCAAAATTTAAGATGTGGTTCTCATATCCCCCAGTGGGTTATAGACATTTTGGTGGTATATGTCAGGAGATCAAAGCTGTTTTCCTCTGAGAGCAATTTACTTCCTAAATAAAATAAACGTGTATAAAGCACTGGATGGAAGCAGAATGTTCAGAGATGAATGGCACCTAGCTAATGGGGTATATTCAGCAAGAATTACATCAATACTACTAAAAATTATAATCTATCTCAACAAAAATGCAAGAAAAGCAACATCAAAATACACACAAATCAAAGAAATGAGAACAAGAAAATAGATTTTTGTTGCCACAGGAGCATCCATATCATCAACACGTAGCATTCAGGAATAGCTGGCTTTAATGTAAATAATAAAGAGCCACACACATCCTCATTCCCATAAGAATAGCAAATATTACTGGGATTGACAATGAAATTACAAAATGGGATACCGAAATTATGGGCCAGATCCACTCCACAGTTACATCTTTGTATGCTTGTCACACATGTAAAAATAAATTAACCTTTTAATCTTTAGCTTCATCCTTCCCTATTCATGCTAGAAAAATAGCCTAATACATATATTTAGTAAACAAAAAGTTTCCCTATTTAGATGAAAAAAAGACAACAGCTTCATATTTTTGAATAAAGGGGATGATCTCATGCAATATCTTCCACTTAGAGTACTTGAAATCAGAGACATTTGAAGCCTACTATGTAAAAGATGCACACAAAGAAAAATTGAACCTCAAACACCTTTCGTGCATTTCACTTATAATTCCTCAGCTCTCAGAGATCTGAAAAGATTTATCATACTAAATTCCCTGTAGATGATAGGCAGCCAAACATTTAAATGTGACATCCAGAAAGGTAATTTGTCCTTATAAGGACAGTCCACATCCCCAAGCATTCAAGCTGTCATCTTATACTTTTAAACACTTAGGGTTTTCGGATGAGCAGTGATAATTTTTAACAAAGCAGAGAGGTCTCAATTTGCAAATTGAGTAACTCATCGAATAAGAAAGTTGGATTTGTAATAGAGTCTGACAGATGTCTGCACCTCGACATGACAGTGACAAAGTGCCTCTGAAATTTTCTCTTCAAAGATGAAGTTTCAGCTTGCCTCCTTTCACCTCTAGGAATCCAAATAATATTTTTTGATTATACAGGTGAAAAGAAATTTGGTTTCAGCTACTATCCATTTACATCCAGCAAATAAGTTATGATTATACTACCAGGCTCTGATCATGAGAAGCTCCAGCAATAATAATATTGCAGAACCATGCTTTAAGAGTCCCTGGCGGTACAGGAAGACAGCAGAAAAAAATCTATCCAAAACAGCTGTGGAGGAAGCTATTTTCTTGAGCATAAAATTAATTTCTGAATTTTAAAATAATATTTTACTGCTTCGTTACAAACCACATTTGCAGGTTTCCTTGAATTTTAACTTAACATGTATATGGCTTAATAGAAAATGTATGTTAATCACATTCAAAAGTATCAACATGAACTAAGAGTTCAGAAGTTATACATCAGGAATTTTTCTCGGAAAACCTGTCCAAATAGGTTAATACTCTGCTAACAAGCACTGTGGTCAAAGACAGTTGTCACTGGTATGATTTTATGGTGTTTTTACACGCAGGAATCACTCAAATACTTAACAATTTCCAACATGTTATTGGAAAAGGGTATTTAATGAACATCAATGATGGGAGGGGAAGGGGAAAGGTCAATCAGTTCCCAGGGGTGGTAGAAATGTATTATTAGAGCAACCATTGGGTTTAAGAGACAGTCGCAAGGGAAGAACTGCTTCAGAGCCGCTGGTTGTCCCCCTGGGCCTGAGCAGCACAGCAGGAGGGGCAAGCTCTAATCCTTCAACTGTTGTGAGCCTAGTTGCTATTTGAGATTTAGCAAGTTTCCAGAAGACAAGCATTTCGATAGGAATTAAAAGGTGAGAGTCAGGGGTGAGAAGGCCTCAGTCCATTAGTTCTTCTTCCTCAAGGTAGTCTGTGGTTGACGTAAGAATCTGAACTTGAATGCTACTCCAAAAGGCACAGTCCCAGCACAGCATCAATTCATTCATATGCGAAAAGGGGGTTTCTTTAATCCTTCGAAATTAAAGGATCTGAAGAAATAATAGTGTCTCAAATTATCTCATATGAAAAGCACTCACAAGGACTGGTCACGTACATACTAGTAACACCTAATAAAATGGCCACTTTTCAGTCAAGTACGCATAATCCCTACGCAATTCTGTGTTTTAAGCTGCAGTCTAAAGATGTAAATACTGCTGTCTCTCCCACTGCCTGTAAATGGCAAAGCATCTCTTTAACTACTGGAATAGGACTGAAGACCTCAGTCAATGACAGACATTCACTCTTCTTTAAGGACACGTAGCTGGAAAGAATAAACATTTTTCAGAAGATTTCACTCTCTTAGGGCGTGGGTTTCTCAATTGTACTTAGATTTATATAACTTATGAGATCTAGAATCATTAGGCCTCAATGGAAGAGTTTTTCATTCATATGACTTGGAGAAACACTGCAGAGTCTGCTTCTTAGGATGAAAACATAACAGCAAATAGCATTAGGAAATGACAATAAGGTCTACTCTCAATTAAGAAAACTCAAAAGAATATATAAGGTGGATTCATATAAAATGTTTAAACATTTAGTGGTTAACACAAACAGCTTTGTTCAATAATACTTACTGAAAATAAGGAAGCAAAACCAAACAAAACAACAGGTCCAAATCTTAAACTTGTTTTAATTATGATGGTGCTAAATCACTGAGAAACTGGCCAGTTTGGAAGAAGAATGGAAATAAAAACGTAATTTATCAAGTATATCAACTTTAAATTGGAGTTTATAAAAACAATTCCCTCTGAACAAGTTATTCCATATCTGCTTACTGAAGTGTTGTGAGCTGTAAGTCCTCCTCTGAAGCAGCTACTGGAAATTTCCAGGGGCACTACAGAGGCCAAAATGAACCACCGTTCTGACATCTGCAGCAAGTCCTATAAACTACTTTTAAAAGATTTACTTCTTAAAAGAGCAGCATCCAGCACAGTCTCCCCTTGGGTTCTGCTACTGCAGACAGTGACTGATGAGGGACAGTTAAACAACTAGTAACTGATATGACCAATTGTTGATTTTAGTAAATGATGAGGCTAGATCTTCTGTTTCATTTCAGTAAAATGAACTGTGTTCTTGTTAGCCCATATTCTCACTAAATAACATTAAGAAATGAAATCATGTGATTTCTGCCCTCCACCCACCCTGTCCACCTATTTCCTGTATTACACTCATACCTTTACAAAGAAGCTAAAACGCATTTAGAACCAACAATGCCTAAAAGATGTAAGACCAAACATAAGCAATACCAAGAATTGAGAGATGTTTTCTAGAGTGTGTATATTTTATGACGAACTCATACGATATGTAAATTCAAGGGATCAAAACCTGGTAAAACAGTGAGAGTGTATTTAAGTATAGAAGCCATTTTAGTTTTCAACATCTCAAAAAAAGTGCAATACAGTTAGCTAGGAAAGTTCTATGAAGACGAAGAAACTAAGCTAAGAAACTTATATGAAGATCATTAGTGCTATATAAATTCACCCACTTTAAACTCTCCGGCTGTAAATAACATACAACCTACAGACAGCAACCGTTACTCTGTGCCTCTTGAGATGATGAGTTACTTTGTCTTCCACTGTGGGAATTTTCCCTGTCCCAGCTGCAGCTGAAGGCATTTGCTACCTGGAAGAACTGTCAATCCCACACATCCATTTTATGTATCTGTTACTGCAGAACTTAATGCAGTGATGAAGAAAACAGGTGAAACTGTGTGCCATAGGAGATCTAAACACGTCAGCATGTAACATGAAGACTGGTTCAGTTCACAGCCATGTAATTGCTTTGCCAATACATGAGTAGTTAAGCAGTTGAAGAAATTTGTCTGGAGACTTGCTGAGCATCTCAGTCAATTTTCAACCCACTTAGAAATTTCCTTTCAAGCACTGAAAATTCATCCAGATATGGAAGAGACCAAAGTGGCTGCACAGTCATGAATAGGATATCCATGTAATCAGAAAACCAGGATCCCTATGATCATCGAAGCTTTTCCGGCATAGTTGGAAAAAAAATAATCCAACAAAACCAAAACCTGCTAATGCCTTTCCAGGGAAGTGATGCTTCCATGGCTTTTCCTAGCGCTGTGTCAATATCAGACAGACAAGTGGAAATTCACCAGCTCACCTTCCTCTTAACACGGCTCCCAGGAACAACAAGCCTCGCCACTGGAATGGGATGCTTCACCTGCGTGATGCATTTTAACCTGCCTTAGGGGTAATTGCTATACTCTACTATTGGAAAAGTCTATATATTGTTGCTATACTCATGTCACTGGACATCTAATCAATAAATTGGCAGTCTCCCTAAGCTGTCAGGACCCAGATGTTCCATCCATCCACCAACAAGCCGTTCTTTTGGTTACGGACACCCAGCTCTGAACTGGATATTAATGTCTAAACTTAATTTTATAATCAAAGAATAATATAGCAACCTTTCTTCAATTTTAGATTTCAAATATGGTCTCATAGAATTACATACAAAATGACTAGATGAAGAAAAAATTCTTGAATCCTGCAGATGAAAACAAGGTACAAACACCAAATTTTACATTAAATGGCAACCCATAGTTTTAATTCAGAACTCATAAATAAATACACTCCAGACATATGGCTTCTCATTTGAGGACACATACTACACAAATCCCTCAATCCAAGCACCAATGCCTTTTCAGCTAAAAAGCAAGCAGATCTGTTCCACATCAATTGAAGCGTGCTTTTCTCCTTTCCCAAAGTTCAAGGTGCCCCATACTGCTTATCAGTATCTTCTGCACTGGACTCTTTATACCTGAAGATCTACCAAGCTTTTCCCATACTTTTGACGGCTCACAAGAACCATTGTGGTATAAAAGGCTTGGAAGCTAGGTAGGTAGTAAGGATAGCCACCAATCCAGCTCACCACCCTAGCAGTGCTCACAGCATGATGAAAGCCTATTTCCTCATATCATCTATCTGGCTTTTACAAGACACCATTTTCTCTTGAACTCTTCTACTGGACCAAGTCAGTCCCACAGTCTGCACCTCTTTTCTACATATATTTCTAGTCACAGGAAAGAATGGGATCTGCTGATTTTAGAACCTGAAAACAAATGGACAAGGTTCCAGTGAGTTAATGCAAACTAGATCTCTAGCTTGAAGACATCAAATTAAATTCCAGTTGATCTAGATTCGTCCTTCAAATAAGGCAATGAGCTGAGATGATTCACCTGGTATAAAATCACAAAGTTCCTTCTTATGGGCTAACTCAATGCACACAGCAGCCTTTGCACGGCAAGGTCAAATACCACAAAGGAAAGAAAATTATGTCCTCAGGAAGTGCATGCAATGGCTGCCCACACAACCTTCATCCTGCCCTCTTGTATGGCTGTCTTGCTCAAACTACATTCCTAATCAGTTTCCATTGTCTTTATCTTTTTTAACACTTCCACTTCAACACTATTCTACCATTGAATATTTGTATTTCACATATTTTCAGATGTTTTCATTTACATATTTCCAGAGCACCTAATTTTATCTCTTGCCCATATTTTCAACCTCTTTCTGTCCTTTTGTATTATAACCTCCTCCGTATTTGTTGAACATCATAATTTTATGACCATCTGTGAATGTAATTAATGTAGCATTCAATCTTTCTACTAGATCCCTAGCAAATACGTTACATTTACTTGTACTGCAGAACCTAGAAGCACCAAGTTGCCACGTTCCTTAAAATCAATGTTTTATCACTACCCTTTACTATCGCTACAATTACTTTTTAATGCAATCAACAATTTTCACATGGAGTAACATTGATCAAGTTTCATGAGGTATAGTACTAAATTTGTTCTTAAAAGATTACATCACATGAAAAATTACTCCACTCAAATCTGAAATAATAAAAAAAAATCTTAGCATGACTTACTTTGTTTATAGTTCATGAATTTTTACCTGAATAAGTTTATTTATTAAGTATTTGTCCCATTACTCTTCTGTATTAAGATATGAAGTTACACAAGGACAATTCTCCCACATGCACTTCATGTCCCACCAGCTGGTAGAGAATGAACTTATTTTGGAGGTGCCAAAAGAAAACGTGGGATCAACTATGTACAGCCAGAGAGAAGTCGAGTGCCCCTCTCAACAGAGATGATGTTCTGAATATAACACAAAGGGAAAGAAATAATGCAATTGATCATAAGAAAACACTATGATGTCACACAAGGCTAATTCATTTTGTTCAAGGACAGCTGTGAGAAGGGCAGAATGAGGGTGCAAGGTGGTATGCATACCAAAGGAACTCCTCTCAGTGTCCGTACCTCTCTTTCTTAAGAACTTCTACAGACTTTCTGGCCAGCTACTACAGGGAATGCCAGCTGGTTGCTCCTCAGCCCCATGCAGCTCACAAGACTATTCAAGCACAGCTCTCATCCTGGAACTTGGTCAGGTGTGAGATGGCACAGGGACTTACAGTTAATGCAAACTGGAAGGACCAAATCCAGTGTGATTGTGGAGGCTGACATCATTTAATACAGCTGTGAGAGTGAGCTTCACGCCAGCACTGCACCATAGCACAGCCAGAAATTTGGGGATCTCCCAGTTGCAACTCTTGTAAATGATGCAATCCTGCAATCTGGGCCTACTGAGAAATGTGCCATGGGCCTTGTGCCTCTTGGTCATATAAGGATTTCAGTATTTACCTCAAAATTTGGTCACACCTGAGCTACAGCTTTTGGCTTGTTCCTCTGAAAAATTTTCTCCTCTTCCTCTAATCTCATCACAACACAATAAGGCAAGGAATGATAAAGGTGCCCACACAATTGTTCTTTTACACAGATTTCCTCAATAGTGACCTTTACCAAAACATCGTTATAATTTCTACTCCTCTGCTTCCTTCCACAGCATACCTCCCTTGCATCTCCCCTATGTCAGACTTCTAAGGGGAGCGCAGAAGGGGAAAGATCAAGGTTCTAGTACACAAGTCGAGTGGGAACAGCACAGTCCTGGGGTGATGCTGCTAGTGCGATACAGGGAGATAACGTAGGAAGGGCTCCATCAGGGACAGGAGGGGAGAGAGGACAGAACAGAAACAGTTGGGCTCGATGACCCGTCCCTCTGACTATATCCACCTTCTGAAGCAAGAGCCAGTGCAGAGCACATACACCTCCCAACCCTGACGCAGCAAGTCAACTCTGTGGCATCCTACCTAAGCAGTTCTCAGAGACACAATGTGCGAAGGACCCTGAGGACAGGACAACACAGGGAGAAATGTCTGATTACCATTGTCTTATCAATAAGCCTAAACTGCACATAGAGAAGGTAAACAGATGCTGGAATACACTGTTCAGAATCTCTGAAGCACGCAATATTATTTTTCAAACTGCTATTACGAATATATAAACCAAAATATAGAGGTACGTAACTTGAATAAATTCTTAAATTGATAGCAAAGTCATTCTGATAGGAAGTCACCAGAATCACTACCTTTCCTTTACCAAATTTCGAATTCCTGTCTAAAACTATGTGATATGTTCTCAATAAATTTGAAATTCCTGAACTTTACAAAACACCATGGTTTTAGCATGAGAAGTTATGAGGTGAAATAAGCACCATGGAAGATACTTTCACAAATAAGTTATGCAAACATCTATCAAGAATAGATTTTGAACTGACATTCTAAGGTTACTTATTTACTGCTGGCAATCTACTTCAGGTTTCACTTCTCAGTCCAAATTTACACTTCAGTTGGTGAACTTCACGCAGGTTATGATCCTGTGTGCACATGCTATTATTTCGCTTTGATTGTAACCATGTATTTAGGAACAACATTTGTGTTTGTGTATAATTTATGGTTAGGAGAATGGACTAGATGATCTCCAACATTTTCTTCCAGGCCTATTTTTAAAACACTATGATAGCTGCTCATTTTAGAAAACAGTTGAACCAATTTTTCTGAAACTTTTTGCAAAGTTCAGTTCATCCCAGGTGCCATCTATAATCATTATCCTGAGGTATCAGGAATGGAAGATGTTTCTTGGCAATTTTTCTGCTTATTTATTATGCCCAAAGTCCTGTTTACTCAGATGCCAGTCTGTAATTCCTAAGTTAAACTTGACATGACATGCCAAGACTATCTTCATCTAAATTCATGCCTTAATCTGTATTTATTTTCCTAACAAATCGCAACTTCTGCTTAGATTATGTAACATAATCAGTTATTCTGCAAAACACTCTGGATTTAAGCCATTCTATGCTTGCTCTGTCTTTAAAAAGTAAATGACTTCTAGAAATATTTTATTCATGATTAGCAAAAAGTTATAATCAAAATCTACATTTAAAGCTTCTGATCCACTGAAGAGACCAAGAGAAGAGAAATAAGCAAAATATTAAGTAGTTTCCTGTTAAAATATTTGCTACATAGAAAAATTTCAAAATTCTCCTGTGGCAAAAAAAAATATATTTAGAAGGCAGTATGAATAATAATTTGAATTTGCCTTTAAACTACATTTTAATCCTGTCTATCTTCAAAATAAAGTCTTGGTAATTAAAAAATCTGAAATAGACCTACAAAAGAACAGAACTGGAATACCTGGGACAAGTGATCATGGCAGACTGAAGCAGTACAGTTCCGAATCAGCCAATTTTTATGGTAAATTTTCTGTGCAAGGAAGTTTAAGATTTGATGAAACAACCAGTAAATGAAGCTTACCTCCAAAGGAAATAAAACTTGCTGCCCAGATTAAATGCTTTGAAAGCAATGGCAAAAGCTAAGAGCAACCAGTTTCATGTCAGTCTGTCAGAAAGACCACAGAAAAATGAATGGGTAGTAGGAGAGGTGTCAAGGCATAATCAGTATACATTTAAGATGGAAAGCAAGAATCAAAAACTTAAACTGCTGAAAGGGCAACTGCCACATGAGATTTTTATCTTTAATAAGTTTCCCCTACAAAACAGTGTGGAAGATCTATTACACCATGAATTATGATACTATCTGTGAATTAGATTGCTGATGGATCAGACAACACGGGAGTAAACAGCACAGTGGGAATATAACCCCCTAAGCAGATACACGGGTCCAGTAGTAAAACAAATCTTCAGGTCAACATAAAAAATACCACACACACACATGCACGCACACACAGACGGAGCAAAGGGAATCTGGTTTTGATACGAATGGATTTTTCAGAACCTGCAAACTGTTGGAGGAAAATCATCTAGAAATTTGTTTGGTGAACTCCAATAGCTGTTTCGTAGGGAAGATAAACGTCAGGAGGCTGAGCGCTATAATGGACGGCACCATCTAAAAGAGATACATGTAAAGAGTATTAGGATGAAAAAAACTAACATCATTTAATGCAGGGACTGGTGCCTTTAATCCAACAAAGAGATCATATCCTAAGGGATGATATCAAGCATTCATCAGAAAGGAGACTCAAATATTTTTGGAAGTTGCTGTCTATGTTAGAGAAAATGCATCAGAGATTTTCAGCAGTTGATTCTATTGCATTTTTAATGTTTTTTTCACCAGCAGTATCCCAACAAACAATATTTGTGAAACTGTTCACAACCTCCCTATGTATAGAAGGTTTTATACAGAATCCTACTTCTGGTTCTATCAAAAATCCATTCACAGACACAAGGACGTTGCAATACATCACTGTACAAGTGTATGTTCAACTTGTTTAGCAACAAAGTACCAAAACTCAGTGTTTATTCTTGTTTAATGTTCCAGCGTTAACACAGAGAAGAAACAACCCTTCACTGTATTAGCTGAGAGACCATATTGGACTGCATCATAAATATGTAATGGTGATTCTGCTATTTTCCTACATTTGCATGATGACCTGCACTCTTCTGGTATTTTTATACGAGAAAATAACTTTGCTATTTTTTTTTTCACTTTTTTTTTTTTTTTTTTAAAAAAAAGGCAAAGATCTAAAAGAAACTTCAAAATAGAAGTGCAATGCTATATTACTTGAACAAGAATTAGATCACATTAATGTTCTATAATCTGAAATAACCTGAAATAACGTAAACAATACAAAAGTGGAAGAAACCTCTCTAACCCTCCCCCTCATCTTCGTCATACCTGAGGAGATATAGTGATGCAAGGTTCAGTAATACCTGGAAGACTGATGTTCTCTTGTGACTCTTCCAAAAACCACAATAACCCTTCCCACCCCTGATCCTTCTATACAAATGAATTAGCAGTCTTTCATTGCCCATCTCCCTCCCTACTTTTTTGGTAATGTACATGCCTCGTGAGAAGTGCAGTCCCTATTCGTATGCTTTTAAAAAGCAGTCTGATGAAAACAAGGCAAATATAGCAAGCGTGCACAGCAGGCAGTTTCCAAGAGGTCATATCTTCACTGCATTAATCCAGGGACTGCTGCAGTACATCATTTCTGCCATTTTGGCTACAGACCTGTTTTTTAAAATAGTTGTAAGATATAGTGGGTATATTTAATGAAAAATGTATGCACTATCATTTCCTTCTACTAACTTCAAACTGCAGAATTCAGCTACTCACTGAAGAATGTCTGTCTCCTGAAAGAGGAACTAAATGACATTTTACGTCACCTTAAAAATGTAGCATGTGCCACTTTGCTGCATTTGATCTATTTTCATTTAAAGAAGCAAGAATAAGACATTGAACTCAAGTACAAGGAAACAAATAAAATAAATACCATTACATTCCAAAGTATCGGTTGTTTACTGAAGAGTCTATTTCTGTAAGTCCAGGTACAACTAATTTTAATTTTTTGTTGTGGACTGCTTCACCTGTGGGGCAATACTTGATGCAAGGCTAATGTCATTTCAAATCTTATACAACCAAGTCAAGTGGCCATTTGGGGTTAAAAAATAACATCTTTTTTCAGCTGAAAGGAACATTCCTTGAAGTATTTTTTTCAAATAAACCCCCCAAATTAAAGCACCTTTTCAGCCACAGCAATTGCATCACATTTGAATAGAAATACTCAAGCTGTCTAACGTTAGGAGGTCTTTAATGGGCTGTGCTTTCTCAGGAAAATAAGGTATTGGTCTACAAAGGCAGTAATAGTAAATACTGACCTAACAAAGGTAGAACAAATAGCTAGAGAACTGCACGCTAACTGGCACATCAAGGCACAGAAAGATATCATCATTGATGACATGTTAGTAACACATGCATGCCTGCAAACAGACAAACAGAAGAGTAGAGTATATGTGAATTCTACATTAATTTTTTTGATCAATCAATTATCTCTGGAACTAACACAGTACCTGAAAAAACATGTGCACCAAAATGCTGTCCACTAAAATTATCTTAGTTTTTAAATTTATACATAATTTGTTATTTTGTAAGAAAAACAGTTTATGAGGCAATGAATCGGGATTTCCAGCTATGCAGAAAATGGTTTGGTGATTGAGCATTATAAGATGCGTATATTTACAGAAGTGCTTTTTTTTCCATTCTCAAACCATGATCACATTAATGTCACAGGAAAAAAGAAGTAATGGGAAAATTAATGATTGTGCATTTGTGATGGTTTGTGTTTGTGGGGTTTTTTTGTTTTGTTTCGTGGGTCTGGGTTTTTTTTGTTGGGTTGGTTTCTTTTTTTTTTGAAGTGTATGAGAAAGAAGAATCACAAAAGCTAGTCTGAAAAACTCCCCTGAATGTCTATTGTTTTTCCCAGTAAGTGCAGGAACAGAAAAATACTGTAACAGCTAAATGGACTAACCAGAGAACCTCTGTCTACAGCACAAAATCACTGTAACAAATTGACAGCAACTGGGTTGGTGATGTAGAGAGCCTGGCCCCCTCTGCTGTCTATTTTGTGCTTCTTCTAAAATGTTCCTAGTAAACCTATAGACTTAAAGAATAATGTTTTGGTATTTGTGAATGCCTTCCTCTGACTTAGACATTGACGGATAACCCTGACAGCTCCTATAGAGACTAATATAACAATGTGTTAGACCTGGAAAAGACAAGGTTTAGAATGGAAAAGGGGACCCAAAGAGGTTGAAAGTCTTCACCCACTGTATTACACCCTTTCAGACCTCTAAGTCTAAAAATTTTCCACATGTGTAATTGGAAATCAAAAGTTTCTACAAACAGTGACAAATTCGGTGACTAAACACTCTAAACCAGAGACAAGATGCAGATATACACACAGGTATGTGATACAGCAGAAACACTGAATATCTGACTTAAAAGTAAAAAATAAAAACTACATTTTAAATGTATTGCCTATAAAATGAACTCTCGCAATATGTAAGTTGTATTTTGATCAAAAATGCAAATGTAGCATATCTTTAATAGGACTTAAATAATACTGATTTGTTACTGTACTACAATTCATCCCCAATGGATTCTGCTGTAAAATGTAGTATCTCCATTACAGTTCAAGGCTCATTATGCTCCCTTCATAGAGGGTCAGGATATTACAGGAACAAGGAAGAAAAAAAAAAAAAAAAAAAAGCCATTTGCATGGCTTTGTCCCTTGTGAACAATGCCCTGTGTTCTTCTTTTAAATCCCACGCTCTTGGGACATACATCATTCTCCTCTGACACACATCAATACCAACTTTAGTCTCTTGCTCAGGCCACTGGCTTCTCCTTTCTGTGTTTGCCTAGAGCAGCCTGCTCGTGCACATTAACAAAGCAAAAAAGCAGTATACCACAGAGGTTACAGCATTTGTTAAAAATGCCTGTATAAAATTAGTCACAGACAACAATGCTAATTAAAAACAGAGCAAAACAGAATGAAATAAAAAGTAATTTGCATCAGATATCTGATTTACACTTCTCAACAGCTAAAGTAGAAAATTAAGTCAAGTCCAAATGGAAAACAAAGCCTTTGATAGCCAGCTGGTACTGCATACGAGTCCTTAGTCTGAACTCTGCCAAGGTTGAGCCTTCACAAAAAGCTTTCACTCAAGGCAGAATTAAACCAGGACCATTCATTGAAATTATGTGAAACAAACCAAAAGCACTGCAGTCAGAGCACAGTTGAACCTAACCTGGAAATAAAACTAAGAGTCTACTGGATTGACTCCCTATACAGCTCTGGTTTTGGCTCAGTTACAGACAAATAAAGGGAAAAAGGAAGCCTCTGCGTCTTTTGCAAGGAATTCCCTTCCCTGGCAGTCCTTCGGTGGGTCTCTCCAGGTCTTAACACTTCTGTTACATGTATAAAAGCTCCTGTCTCTGGCTTGATCAGAAGTCCTAATTTGGAGAAAGATGTATGATCTTCACTTTCTCTCCCACAGCATTCCTGTCCTTCAGATTAGCATTTCAAAAGCTCACCAAATTTCTTTCTTTCAATATGATGACCGACTGTTTTCATTGGATGGTTTTCTCCATGACTTCCCATTGCAAATTCCCGTTCACTCAACCCTGTTGCATACCAAGATAGGTAGCATGTAATAGTAAGTTCACTTCATTAAGTGAAAATATTTACTTCACAGCCAGCTATAGTATGTGGGTTTCAAGCTCTCGGTGTTTTCGAGCTAGCCAGGCGGGGAGATAAGGAGGAGTGAGACCCAGGCACTTGACCCAAGCTGGCCAACAGGATTATTTCATACCATGAATGTCATATTCAATAAAAATTAGACAGTTTGCTGAGGAGTTCTCTCTCCCTTGACGTCTGCCATCCTGAGAACTTCCTGCCCCAGTGCCGGACCCCTGAGTCCTTCCCTTCCTCCCAAAGCTGTAGCACTCGCAGTGTCCCACATTTGCTGTCCCCTGCTGGGAGTGCACAGCTTCCCACTGATATCATTGGCTGAGTATAATCCTTGTATATTTTATATTTGTATTGGTAGCAATATCTTTTTTTTAGTGTTATTAATGTTAATTATTTAGGATTATTCTATTAAATCTGTTTATATTTCAACCCTCAGGTTTCCTTGTTTTTCTCCCTATTCCCCTTCCTGGGTGGGGAGGGGTCATTGGGTGATAGAATAATTGTCTAAATGACAATAAATTTTTGTGGGTTCCTCAAACCATAACATATTCCCATCCTAGCTGAGGATTACGCTCAACTTCACTACTCAGGCTCTGCTGCTAAGACAACTCCTCTGTTTTCCCACTGCTTGCCATGACAGCAACTGTGACAGCCACAACAGTTTTATCACATCATCCCAATAAAGGAAAAAAAAATAATCATTACAGTTCTATTTAAAATGCATCGCAAGCTCTCATCTGCCTCTCTGTAGTTAGGTTTTACTACACTCACATCGTAGGTGGAAAGAAAAATCAAACACAAAAGGGTTACGTTACTGCCCAAGCCACTCAGATGACTACCACTGGAGATGAACACACAAGTGCTGCAGATTCCAAACTCCTTTTCTGCATGTACTCCCAGAACAGCTTGTCTTCCACAGGGGAAACCAGAAGAACGCTGAAGTCTGGCCATGAGAAGGAATAATACTTTAGAAAACTGAGGGACCTAGAAAGCATTCTAACATTACATTAGTTTGCAACGTATTGGCCAACACTATACATTCTTCTAAACGCATTTTATTCTCCACAGAAGTGGATTTCTCTCTCTTATTTGTCCCTGTCCACACAGTCAAAAAGGTATGGTTTTATTTGATGTAACTGAGTAAGACATTTCCTGCAATGTAAATAGCAACAAAGAAAATGCAGTTTTCACTGCCTTGCATTCAGGTGATGCCATCCTATGGGAAGAGATACAAGTGCTGACTGTACCTAGCTTCATCTTTGTGCAAACTACCAAAGCCTTGTCTTCACTTGGCTATTACAAATGGAGAATTTGTGTTAGGTATATTGCTATAAATAAGTACATTTTTTTCAGCAAAGATCCCGTATAATAAGTATATAAACTAAATTTCTACATGTTTGTCTCTCCTCAAGTCAGGCTGTCAGAGGTGGTGGCTTTTACTGGACAGTAAAGCATCATGATATACCCGGACTTAGTCTATAGATCTGTCCTGCTTTTCTAGCTAATGCGTATGTTCTCTTAGTCACCAAGTGGTTATTGCACTTCTTTTACCCAACAGTGAAACTGTGTACCTTTACACAGTGAATGAAAATTGAAACTTGCACCCTTTGACATTAAGGGTAAAAATCCTGTTTGTTTCAATAGGAACAGAACTGACACCATCATCAGCACGTGTTAATAGAAGAATTGTAAACCAAAGAATATTCTTGACCTAAAATGTCTTCAGAAAAACTACTGGAAATATACTGATAATCTGGTAATTCAAAGCAACACACACAAAAATGGTGACCATCAACAGTCAGGGATTTTTATGGCCAAATTTCAAACTTCAGCAATTTTAGCCTCTGGCATGGAAAAAACAAGCAAGCAAAGAAGTTAAATGCAAATAAAACAGAAAAAATATCATCCTATTGTACTTTACTTAAAACTCAAAAATAGCCAAATAAACTTTCTCAAATTAAAAAAAAATAATAAAAAAATTACTTGTGAAGAGACACGAAGCAAGTGTAAGCTGTCCCCCAAAATTTTCAGCTTTCCCAAATTTCTGTTTGCATGAATTCAGATGCTTATAACTAGTACTGTTTTACAACTATCATATTATACTATATAGACAAACATATATATAAATTAATACCATATTACTCAGATCCCACAAATTATTTTTCTTTCAAACAGTTTCAAGAACTTCATGAAGTATGCTTTCATCAAGGCCTGGTATTTTCTATTTGCATAATATCACTGATAAAGAAGTGCTGTTTGAATGGAATGCTCTCTTATGTTTCCAGAAAAAGTTACCATGAAACAGGTAACATAATATTGACCCTATATTATGTCGCTCTGGTGGAAGACTGAACAAAATTTTCTATATCCTGATTATGTAAACCACATCCTTTATACCTTTCTACAACGTGCTGTGAAGTAGCATTAAAAATAATGTACAGCATGTAGTGTAGAATTTTTAGTCCTGCATAGATTTAGCCATGTTTTGTATTTTAGTCTTAACATGAATTCTCAGAAGCCACTACGGCATATGTTCTGAATGTGGCTTAACAGAAGTATTTATGTATTTCAGAGGACACAGTAAGCTCGTTCTTGATGAACAGTGACGTATACAGAAAATTATTTTTAAAATATATTGTTTGAGTAGAGTTTTGCTTAACAAGCAAAATTATTCTTCACCGATGATCCTGATCCACATAATACTTTCTACTGATTTAATTGGACACTGGATAAGGATCAAAATGTATAACTGCATTCTTAATTTCAATCTGTATTTGCAATAAGAGAGGCAAACCCCCCCAACTATTATAAAACTAAAATTTAAGAAAATATTTTTATTTTTAAATTCTACACTTTGCCTTCAGATCTCTTTTTCACGCCCGGCCAATTTCTGTGAAATAATCATTTGGTATCTAATTTCTGAGACATACGACAACTAGACAGCATGCTTCTTCCCTAGCATGACCGTAACACAGGTTATGGGAAGAAGCTTTACATTTGATTTAAAAATATGTACGAAAGTAACCATTTCATTCAGCTGACATTAAGCAAAACGTTTCCATTAACTACTATTTTTACTTTACATATACTACTAAAAATTATTTCACCCTATTGTATTTCCTTGTCCCATTTATGTTTATTTCAACTTATACTCAATCCCTCAAAAACAGAAGGAAAAGTCAAAATTGATTTTGAATTAATTGCTTCATGAATTTTACTCTGATAAGCTTATGTATCTCCTATATGCCTCATCACAGCAAAGGAAAGTTCAAAAGGAAAACAAAAGATTACCGTAGCATGAGAAAAATACAGTAAGGGCTACATTTTATAGTATGCTTATGCTGCAGTCTGCTGCTCAACAATTTGCTTTGAAATTGTTGCTAGGTATTTACCTCTGCCAATATTTTTTCCTATAAATGGGAAAAATGGGAATCAGACTGTACGGACAAGACAAAAGTAGATTCTAGGAAAGAGAAAGTATGAAAATGTTAGAAGTATATGAAAAAATTGATTATTTAACTTAGCATAGAATAATACAATTTAATCAAAATTGAGAAATATAAATCTAAGTAGAATTCTGCACTGATGGAGAATTAAGTAGGAGACATATTCATAATTAAGCTTTGGTTTTGAGGCAGCAGTTAAACAGACTTATGCGAGAGCTCTATCAAAGTAGGTAACCATGTCTCAAATACAAAACTCTGTTTCATCATTTATAGTTTTTATCACATCATATAGCATAACTTTCACAGGAGAACAAAGGTCATTTTAAAGCAAACTGTTGTTCTAAGGTAACTTTTAATTTGAGGACCAAATGTAAATTGCTATGGTGAATGCACGTTAGGTCACTAAAACAACGGTAGCTAAACTCAGATGTGACCTAGCAACCCAGGTGTTCAGGAAAAGTGCTGTTAACAGTAAGGATTGATGATCTAATCAAACTGTCACACTCAGATCCTCAGCAGGGTGGTTGGAGGGGAGGTGGAGGAGGATAATATTCAGAAAGCAAGCACATGCTTAGTGTTACTTTAAATTGATGCTGACATTTTCAATTGTAAAAAGAAATTTTTTCCTAAGTAATATAGGAAACAACTCTCCTAACCTTCCGGAGGATATCAGATAATCAGAGAGCTTGTTTTGCAAAAGCCAACTTCTCAGATGTGTGACTTTATGAAACACGAACTATCAGACATTTGAGAGATTCAAGATGATAGCAAATATTTTAATGCTTTTCTTTCACTTAGATAGGTATAAACGCGTATTTAGCCAACTCTGTGCATATTCACTTGCGATACATATACCATAAAGCAAAATAATTAATAAACCAACCTGTTTGTGCTAGTATCTCTATGCGTTCTGCCCTCATGCTGTCTCTTGACTACACCACTAAAGACTCAGCAAACTGCCAAGCAAAAACGTCAACAAATA
>NC_138906.1:106229857-106257357 GCF_965231255.1 Vanellus vanellus
ACACTGAGGCAGCCAGCTTTCTGTCCGACATCTACTACCCTGGAGAAGAAAAAGCTCAGGGAGACCTCATCATGGTATTCCAGTACTTAAAGCGCTGCTACAAAGACGACAGAGGCTCTCTCTTCACAAGGAGCCACATGGAGAAGACAAGGGGCAACACGTACAAGTTTCACTGGGAGAGGTTTCACCTCGACATAAGAAAATGTTTTGCAGTAAGAACCACCATTCACTGGAACAACCTCCCCAGGGAAGTGGTAGAGTCCCCATTGCTAGAGATTTTCAAGATGTAATTGGACAGGGTGCTAGATATCTCCTCTAGGCTCCCTTTCCCATGAAAAGTTGGATCAGATGACCTCTTTAGAGGTCCCTTCCAACCTGGGCTGTCCTATGAGTCGACCCACCAGAGATCAGTGCAGAGTACACCATGAGGGCTCATGATGCAGAAGATTGTCTTTACAATACAAAAAGTCCTCCATATTTTTAGCACTTAAGTCTCAGTCAACTTTTTTTTTTTTTTTTTCCTAATTTTATAGCACTGTAGGGGGTTATTTGAGATTTGCATTCATGGTATCGTTCAACTCCAGAACATGTTTCTCCAGTATTTGTTTCCACCTTGAGGTGATGAAACTTAAGTAAACTTGGACAAACAAACAGTCTTACTTAATAAATTAGGAAACTTCTTTGGCTGCAGAAAAATAGTCCTGATGGCATTATACCCTGATGGAAGTATTGTGAAGTGTGTGGTTTAAAACCAGAAGCTGAGCTTCTACCATCAGTCATACACAGCATTTACCACAGCATTTCTGCTTTCACTTTCAAAGCCTACAAAATACTCCTCGTGATTCCTCAGAATATATGGAAAATATTTCACTGCAGCATAGTCAAGAGATTATGTTTCCATTTCCTTTACAATGTGCTCAATAAATATTTGTGTTGTATTTTATAGCCTGATCAAAGCTAAGAGTCACGATACCACCCGGGACATGGAACATTTTACATCTATAAATGCCACGGAGTACAACACTGTACAAATTCATAGTAGTGTAACATACTCTGTGTAACTGGCTGGATAGGTCTCTCGCTTCCAACCCTGCACAGGTAAAAAGGGATTTAGAGATACATTGCCATCCTAATCCTTACCCTCTTGGCCTGCACGGTTGACTTGCACGGTGGAAGAAGCAAGTTGGGACATATGACTGGAACAACTTACTTTCATCTGACTGCAACAGAGGAGGGATCAGTTTGTGGCTGACTACTTTTTGGCTGATGGCATGCAACTATGAATGGTGTTTTCCTTGGCAACAGACTGTTGTGAATAAAACCTGCAGCTTTCAGCAGCTACCCGTGCTGTCTTCCACAGATCCACAGACAACGTTAGCATACACTTGCTAATAAAACTAATAACCTAGGCTCTAGACAGTACTTGGTTTTTTATTAATACAATGAGATCATTATTTATATCTTGTTATGACGCTTAAAATTAGCCAGAGGTGCTCACTGTGGGCAGTGTGCATCCCATTAGGTGCTCCCTCTATCTTCTACCCGTAGCAGCTACGCCTTCCCAACAGGAAGATTGCTGCGGACTACGGAAATTCCCAAAACAGCTCACATCATACCTGACAACTAAAATAAACTTACTTCAGATTGCCCCTCCTTCTGAAGTAAACTATAAGATTGCCAGGATTTGATAGGAAGAACAAATAACGAGTAGTAGTAAAATAACTTCATTCTTTCAGAGCCCTTCAGTTGTTATTTTTCTTTCTGATAAGAAGCTGAATTTATCACTTGTCTTTGTGAAAACAGTCTTCAAAAGTATAAATGGCTGCCCACTCTTCTCCATAGAGAAGCCAACGCATATGATGCATGTACTGGCAACGAGCCAAAAGGAAAGCTAGCTGTGAATTCTTCTACTTCCAGTGCCTGAGGAAGCTCAGGTAAGCCGAATGGCTTCCTCGTGTTCCTTGGGTCAGCCACGGACAGAGAAGAGCACTTGGGCAGCAAGCAACTGTGGAGCCTGTACCTACACTCGCACTCCAAAACAGCATAGCACCAGCCAAGAGCCGAACTCCACAGGAAATACTGGTTTCGAAGGTCAAGGAAGCCACCAAAATACTGAAAGCTTAACAGAGATCTTCATCTCCTAACCAATGCTAAAACGTTGAGTCCTTTCCGCTCCCCTCCTCTCATCTCAAGCTTCCAACAAGTAAATACTTCAAGGAAAAGCTACATTTCCTTCCTTAGGGCTTTTCCAAAGAATGATTCTGTAACTCCCCAAGATCTCTTTTAAGCCAAATGCAGGAAGCAATCAATTAAGTGAGTTTTTCCTTCCCGCCCAGTTAACCTAGTAATGTTAGGTTTCAGTTGAAAAGCTCAAAATCAACTGCGAGAAGCAGTAAAAGGTGATGACAAAGCTTGATGGCAAGACTCAGCACATTACCCTCCAGTGGTTACAGGTAGCCTCTCCGCTGTGTATCTGTATGTACTACCAACACCTCTAACTGGAAACCTTTCTGTGACACAGTCGCTTACTCATTCTTTCAGAATATGGGTAAGTCGTTATAAGATGACTGCATACATATACGTACGAATGACACATCACTCTGACTTTTGCCGCTTGTTTTTCCAAAATCAGTTGTAACGTCAACGGGATCTTTTTACTTTGCAGGTACAGGGTAAAATTATCCAAAACAGGCATATCAAATAGTCACTATCAGAAATTTCTCTACTCAAAGAAAGAAAAACGTTTCAAAAGAACGATGAGCAGTTCAATTAAATAGAAGAGTGTTGGACTGATGGACTTCATTCACTGCTAGTTTTACATTCAAATGGAAATATCAGCACACTGCAATTTATTACAAAATAAAACAAAATTTACAAAATATCAAGCCCCTATTCATTTTCCCTGGCTACCTTTCTTTCGGATCTCAATAATGCCTTCCAATGACATATCATGCAGTCTTGTATATTTTCCGATATTTGTACCACACACGTTAGTACCATTTGATATTCCACAAGTCACTCAGGCTTATGCAAGCACATTAAACAACATGCTCCTTTCGTACTTTTTAACTCCTTTTTACTTCAAAGCAGCCGAGTAAAAAAACCCACGAATTTCAGAAGTACACTATCTTCCAACATTATTTGAAAAAGCATCTTGTATCTATTCAAGCTGCTACTACATAGCAATAGGCATTTACTTACAGCTTTTGCTCTCAAGTTGAAATCGCTACACAGCTTTTCCAGTCAATTAAGATTATTTGAAAATCACATGATCTTCATGTGACAATACTAGCACTGTAACATTGATCCCATTTTTAAAATGGGCATGAAAAAATGCCAGAACAACCTTACAAAAACCAAATCTATTATAAATGACCTTTACAAAAAATGTTTTGTAACACGGATTCCAGTTCAGGAAGGCTTTGTGCTCCAAGTAACTTTATAGATATGAATGGTCCCATTTGACACAATGGGATTACTCATTTGCAGAAAAGTTATTTAAGAGGCAACTCATCATTTAAAATTCATAAGGAAGATGAGGTACTCAAACAACTGTCAGTTAAGGCCTTTCTCTGGTATACTTATATAAAAAATAATTTAAACAGATCTATCAAGTAAAATTCTAGTTAACAAAGTCTTATATACCATAACATGCATATTACACACTAATAGTGTCCTGGGGAAAAAAAAAAAAATCTCTAAAGGATATTTAAATGTATTTTTCATACGATAAATTTCTAAACCCAGAGTTGTGCTTAATAGTGGCAAAATTCAGTCTCACCGATGAGACTTAGTGATTTTATTTTTATTTTCTTGCTCATATTTTTTTTGTGTGTGTATGTACTTATCTTAAACTCAATAGTGAAACATCGCTGTTTGTTCTGTGTTTTGCCACAATTTACACCTAAGTAACATAACGATGTGACAGAAATTAGAACTTGGCACCATTAACACTACTGATGCAGTCACCTTGTCCTCAACCACACTGTCTCCTAGACACAATAAAGGTGTAGCCAAAGATTTATCCTGCCAATAAGATATAGTTATAGGTCCCATGAAGATTACTGACACTGAAGTACCAAATATGTACTGGCCTTGGACTTCGCAGATAACATGCCAGTTTTGAGACACATTCAAGTTGACAATAAATCAGTATCACAGTTCCAATAACAGGAAAAAATACCTTAGAGGAATTTTTGCGTTAAAACATTCCACTTTTGAGTTAGCTATTAAATGGTAATGATCATAATGGACTAGGCAATAGGGTTTTTTTGTGGCTGAAATGTGCAGACGTTTTACTGCAAGGCTATTTTTTTAAGCTTCTGTGATTTTCAACTGCACAGTATTTTCCCCTTAAATCAATTTTGTCTTAAAAAAAAAAAAAAGAACAAACTCAAAACAAAAGATGTTTTAGTAGCAATCTCATGAATTATACTTATTTTCTATATCTGCACGTGCAAACACTTCCACAGCCCCCATAACACCTCCCTTTTGTGCATACAAAAAAGCTAGCTGGAAAGCTAGAGAGAGCAAGGCACGCTAGTTCAGTACTGCTTTCTAAATTGTAAATGTATTTCTTCTCTCCCTCTCAAAACTATCTCGATGTTTGTCACCAGAAATTCCTTTTTGAGAAGTTTGTTAAAGGGCACCAATTTCTTAGGGTGTATGGGTTATAACTATTTTTTTCAAGCACCCTTTTGAACTTATTTCAATTTTCTGTTTTTGATGATAGTCATGCTGACAACTTTTTTTGGTCCATCAAACTCTGTAGTACAATTACATGAATTTACTTTTAATAAATTACCATCTTTGCATATATCAGTCAAACCATGAAGACTAAACACTTGCAAATAAAATGCATTATTAATTTAATTGTCACAGCCTATTTAGCTAGCTTCTATTAGTATTTGCTATTATATGCAATGTATCAGAGGGCAGAATCAAATGCAAAACATAAAGAATAAACTGATTATATTGTCCTAGAGAAATTAAAAAATAGCAAGCTTGCAAAATTATGATCAAGGCATTAATGTTTTAAATAGGTAAGAAAACTATGTAACTTAATTTATAATAAGTTTATACCCAAAGTGATTGTTTAACATGCTGAAGAAGGATTTCTTTGGTTCCTAAAGCCATTAAAAGGCATCAAACTCTCTCATAATAGGAAGAGAAAGGTGGAAAGGAAAGCAACAGCGGTTTGGTATTTACTGCACTCGATCACGTGGCTAAAACATCCACCATCACCAGTGAGAGACTGCTACTAGAAAATTACAGAATCACAGAATGGTCAGGGTTGGAAGGGACCTCTGGAGGTCATCTAGTTCAACTCCCCCGCCAGAGCAGCGTCACCTACAGCAGGTTGCACAGGACGGTGTCCAGGCGGGTTTTGAGTGTCTCCAGAGTGGGAGACTCCACAACCTCTCTAGGCAGCCTGTGCCAGTGCTCTGCCACCCTCAAAGTAAAGAAGTTCCTCCTCATGTTAAGGTGGAACTTCCTATATTCAAGTTTGTGCCCATTACCTCTTATTCTATCACTGGGCACCACTGAAAAAAGACTGTTCCCACCTACCTGGCACCCTTCCTCCAAGTATCTATAAGTATTGATAAGATGCCCCCTCAGTCTTCTTTTTTCTAGACTAAAAAGACCCAAATGCCTAAAATTACTTTGTTGTTGTAGCTCTGCCACTACTATTTGAGGCTGCTCTACATTAAGCTGAAGCGCCAGCTAAAAAGGTATTGCAGATAAGAAATATTCAGAAGACAGATAAAGACATTTCAAAAGATGAGAGTATGAAGTCACTCAAACACCGCTTCTTTACGCCAGCCGGGGGGTAAAGCTGCAACAGCCCGCGCTAGCACATGGGGCAAGGAGGTCGTGAGCCCGAGCCGGGCACTCTGCTCCACGGGCAGCCGGGGCTCCGAACCTGACACCAAGGTGAGGGGCGGCAGGGGAGGGACCCCTCCTCCTCTTCCTCCCTCTTCACGCCATGCTGGCGGGCCAGCCAGCCTTTGAGGGAACATGGGAAGAAATGGGGAAAATGGAAACAGCCAGAAGGCTTTCAGGAGAAACACGCAAACAAAAGCCAGCAACAACCAATTTAGATTATAGCATCCTGCTTGTTTAGGAATTCATTTCAAGATGATGATCGCTAAAAATATGCCTCTCAGGCTAAGATACTATATTTGGAAAGCTATTGTATGTATCTTTTATTGCGCACATATTCACTAGGGTAACACAAGTTATCTCTATGTTGTATTTATGATGATTATACAGTAAGTACCCCCTTGTAAAAGAACATATTGGTATTGAATGCTTCCAGTTACAAAATAAGCCACCAGAGCAAAACATTTTTTGTAATTTTTGCGCTATGACAAAAGATAACCAGCATAAACTTTAATAAGATATCTGCTTTGATAAAACTGTAATTGTTTCAATACATCACTCTATATTTTAGATGAGACAGAGTATCTCAAATCTCTTTAAATAACCATGTGTTAGGGAAATTCTGGTTAAGCACTTTGTAGAGGAAATCTCATTAAAAATATAAGCACCACTTAAACAGGTGCTTAGTCAAACACAAGGTGTATATGTATATGGTGTGATAATTTAAAATTCTACTCTTAGGCCGCTCAGTGATTTAAGTGTGACGAACTTGTGAGGAAAGGATGTAACTGACTACCATTTCCAGTGTCTTTAACAAGAAATAATCATGACCAAGAAAGAGTCTTGTGGTATCCTCCTACAACTCCTAGCTATGATTTATTTTCCCCTTCTTTCATATCAAAACCAGAAAATACTCTTTACTTACAAAAGCCTACACCAGAAGAATGAGTTACAGGACAGTAATACTTGAAACAGTAAACCCATAGGTTTAGAAACCTATAAGCATAAAGCCCACCAAGAAAAAAAAAAAAATAAATTTGATTTTGTACTTTGAGGGACAATTTCAACTATGAACATTTTGAGAAAGTAAGATAACCTGTCAAAAAATGCCCCAAAAGGCACAAATCGTACACCTTTTCCATAGAATTTTTTTCTACACCAATTTCTCTATTGACACCCACAGTCGCGTCATAAGCACCACACTGTCAGACCACTTAGGCACGTTAGCTCCCTCTGTAGTTGGAGTTGAGCTAAAAGGCCAGGTGACTTCACTTTGGGTAAGCCAAATATTCCAGATAAGGTCTCCACATATTGCATAACATAAAGCGAGAAATAATTTTGAAGTAATTTACCTTTCTTTGGGTGTGCCAACTCCATGTTTGCCCAGTAAATGAGTATTCAAATGCTTCTTCATCACAAACGCCACCCTACCAAACAAACAGAAAACCCAGGAAGATTAAACTTTTATTAATTTTTTTTTAATAAAATACTTTCCTGTTTTGAACATGCAGTTGAGTGTATTTTCTTAAAGGTGGATTTTTAAAAACCCCTGCTAGACTACAATTTAAATCTGAGAGTCTATTTGGTAATGACAGGTTGTCTTCGGATTGCAGTTGCTTGGCTATTTTTCTTACGAACACGGAATCACAACCATACATAGCTAGTCAAAGAATAGAAAACTTGCTTCTGTTTCCCTGTGCAAATTAGAACATCTTATACAATATACTGATAATACAGTCTATTTTACCGAAATAACACTTTCTCATGCTATAAATTAACACAGTTTTAGTTACACCTTTAAATTTAAGCCTAATGGGCCATCCTACAACCCTGCTTCATACAAGTTGTTTCATTGTTTTTAATGAGTAACACAAAAATACCGCAAGATCAGACGCTTTAATCACTGCTTGTCTTGTCAACCTTCATTGTATTATTTATTTAAAGAGATATACATGGAAACAAATTAATAGCCTTAGTTATTTTATAGCCTTGAGAAAAAAAAAGGATGGAAAAGGTGGTGAAGCACATGCTCATGAATACACTTTGCACAGGAATATAGTTCAAACTGGCAAGACATTGTTCAAAGCATCAACAGCACCAACAAAACATATACTACCTGGCATTTTGTTTCTGCCAAACAAAACACAGATAATTTACTTTAATTTTGGTAACATACATAATGAAACAGATAGGAGCCTATCAAGTACCATTGTTCTGCTGATAAGAACATAACATCATTTTAATTATGTCATGTGACTGCTTCAAACAATTTATATATCAGACTGAAGCTTCAAACTAAAATGGTTCTCGATAAGCAAAAATTTTACTGCTGCAACTTTCAGTGTGAAAAGGGCTTGCAAACATTTTTGTTAATTATGTATTACAGCTGTCCTTCATAAAGTTAATTACTAATAGCTGAAAGGCAATAGACTCTATTTGCATATGTACATGAAAGGCATGACATATGCAAAAATATGATTTTAATTAGCATTCCATGATATGAAGGGCTACAAATCAAACTGGCATGTTATAAGATTTTTAACATTAAACGCTGAATTCATCTGGACGTGTTTGCAGTAATGGACAATGGAAGGACTGCAAAACGCTAGCACTATGGGGTATAAGAGCCACAAAAGCCAAGAGACAGTACTTTTCATTTACAAATATGTTAATGTAGCTTCTCCATGTCTGATCTACTTTGGGCACTTTCACATTAATACAGAGAATCTCTCTTGTGCATCCCTTAAGGTGTAAGAATATAATTCCGTCTTACTTAAATGATAGCAATTTCCTTAGTTCTTACAAAATCTTAAGTACTTTTCCCTACACAATTTATCAGTATGGCATCATAATCATTACAACTGTGAATAATCTATCACACCATTACCATCATTACTATGCAAGTGTCATCAGAATTATTGTACATCAGGAAAATAGTTGTAAAAAAATTTAAAAAATGCATTCTAATAACAGCACAAGGCATTCAAAACATTCTGCCCTTGCTTCTCAGCAGAAATACTAACCGTTTCCACACAGCTGTGAAAGGTACCAAACAGATTTTAATTTAGTAAGACTTGTATTTCCTGTTACAAACCCCCATTCTCCCTCTTCTCTAAAAGAAAAATCAAACCAAAGGTGTTACTGTGAAAGGGTAATGTGCAATCAAAGTTGTAAAGGCATACTTTGCTATTTACACGGAATATAAAGATCCCAACCAGCTACACAATATTTCTAGGGAAGGTTTTCTGTTTTCGTTTCTTTTGAGCCTGTGTACTTGAAGCTTCCAAACAAAAGCTGAACATTTCTTATATCACACAACTGCAGGGGGTACAGACAGACATACCTTTCTGCAAAATCAAAGACAAAGGCCTTGTTAATAATGTGAAGCAATTAATCTCACATTAGCTGCCTCCTTGCTGTTGTATCTAGGTTCTGAGTAACCGTTTTGCTGCTGTTACACAGCACAAATAAAACAAAGACTGACTCAGTAAGTGTCTCCGCGCCTACGAACACTTTAAGCTTTTAACGTAAGGCTTGAAGACTTAAGGCTCGAGGAGTGCAGAATGCTTCCGGGCAAGCCTGCAGTGCTCAGCATAGCTCAGGAACTGCTCCTCACCTTACAGAATCAGGCCTTGAAAATAAAAGTAAAGTCGTTATTTTCACAAGAAATTAAGAATGAGATAAAAAAAAATATTACCAACAGAGACAGCCCTCATTGAAAAAAAAAAAAAATTTTTTTTTTTCCTCAGAATTGAGAAAAAGTCTAAACATCTTGGTTTGGATGCTGAGTTTGAGGACAACCCCCCCCCCCCCCCCCCCCCCCCCCCCCAAAAAAAAAAGACAAATGTGGGAACTATTTGTTTACGTTTACTAAATACTGCAAGTATCACAGTATCACAGTATGCTAGGGATTGGAAGGGACCTCAAAAGATCATCTAGTCCAATCCCCCTGTCGGAGCAGGAACACCTAGACGAGGTTGCACAGGAAGGTGTCCAGGCGAGTTTTGAATGTCTCCAGAGAAGGAGACTCCACAAGTGATTTTAAGAGAGAGGTGGTAAAGGTGTTTGCTGGCTTTACAAACCACAAAAAGTGTTTTCAGTACATTCAGTAACTCTGGGTTTCTACGCAATTACTGTTTTAGTAGTCAAAAAAACATTGGTTTAATCTATGCTATTTACCTCTGCTGAAGTAAATCATTTAATTCCTAAGATACTGTCAGAACTGACTAGATAGACATGACTTAGCCTTGGTCTTTTAAAATGAATCTTAAGGGAAGTCTGGCTGGCACCAGTAAGGACTCAAGAAGTGAATGTTTTCAAGATATGTTGCTCTAATACATCTTCAAATCAAAGGCAGTCTTTCCATCAGCTGCAGTACGCACCAATTCAGGCTTTGCCGAATTTCTCATTTCTTACTTTTTAATTCAAGTGGGAATAGAAATGTTCAAATTCTAGAAACTAACTGGTTTCAGAAACACATCAAAAGGCAGTAGGAAAAACCTGTCATTGCCATACTCTACTGTTTCCAATGCGTGCAAACCAGGCCAGACTAGAGGCCTGGAACCAGTTTTACAAACTCTGATCTGGACATACTCATCCCCAACCCACATGAAGACAAGAAGCCAACAGCCCAGCTGCTCTTCTGAGGGTCAGGTTTCGAAAGGCAGAAGTGTCTAATCTATACACCCAAGTCACAGTCACTGGGAATTCCCTCCATTCGTTAGGAAGACTGTCCCTAGCAGCCGCCTCTTGCAGTGGGAAAAGGTGAGTAGGTAGGATTTCATTTGCTTGCAGTGACATTCTGTTGGTTTAACTTTTTTAGTGATTTTCAACTACTCTGGTTCCAAACTAACAACGTACTCTGTCTTATACACTCTATGTTCAAACTTCAGGATAAATTAAAGAAAAGTTGAAAAATGGCACAGAGCTTTAGAATAGCATCCACACTCCCTATGGACAATATTTTGCAGATAAACTATAAAAAAAAATAAAATAAAAAATCAATCGTAAATATATAAGAGCCTTTCAAAAAATACGTCTACAGAATATTCTGGTTTCAGTTTAGAAAAGTTGTGGCTTTGTAGGAACATGTCCACTCATATTCCATAGCAGTCTTCAAACAGTACTTGGACTGACTCTGAAAATGTCTGTAACTGATTTAGGAGCCTCTACAGACTTGTCTTCAGTTATAAAAGCACATTTTAATGCACAAAAGAAACAAAGGGACTTCTAATTCTGGGAATAAAGAAACATATTGGACAATCTTTACTTCCACATTTTATTCTAGTGTAATGCAAGTTCTTCAGCATCATCACAGTACCCAAGGAATATGAATAATCTGTCGTGTATTGTCTGTGCTCTCATTTTCTCTGCAGGAAGAGAACTGTGCTCTGTGAAGTATCTTGTTTTGAGAGGGCAAAACATTCTAGGTTTTATTATGTTTTGAATCTGTAATAGCTCTTTTCTTTTTAAGCTGTACATCACTGGGTTAGTGAAAAGCCAAGTTAAAAACGCACACCCCAAAATAAGTATTCTGGACCATAGTCATGAAACCTGTTATTTCCTGTTTACCAAGTGCTCAGCCTTGGCCTAGTTCCAAGGAAAGTGCTGCATCTTGCCTCTACCAGAAAGTCACTTGAAGACCTGTCAACAGACCAGTGGATCTTGTAACTGCACATAACTGCTGAGGAGGACCAGCATGAGAATTTATTTTTGTGGGACTCTACAAACAAGGTATCCAGCAGTTGAAGAGCAATTTTAAATCACTTCTCAGTGGATACATTGCTCTCTGCAACTGCTCTTGGAGAATTTATTTTACAGACAACAATGTTCAATGATGGCGGAAAAGTCCAGGAGAATAACAATGGATATGTACCCTTTATTCATATCCTCAATATCCTTTACATCTCCTTTAAACTGTCCAGAACCTCTTTATACATGAATTTAATTCGGAGAACACAGGTAAGCTACTGCATGATATGTGCAGGCCACAAGCTTTTTAAAAAGCTCCTTGAAAGTCTTTTTTATTTAAAAAAAAAACAAACAACCAAACAAAAAAAACAAAACAACCACCACCCACAACGAAAACAAAACAAAAAAATAGCAGAAAAGAATGCCATTAATTTTAAATTATTAATATTTAGTACTAGGTTTTATCATAGGTTTCAGGCACTCGGGAAACGGTTTACCGTTTTTGACAAATCACCTGGGAAATCTGACAGCTTCAAGGAATAATAAGAAAAAGGATCCCTTAAATGTTTATACACCATCACAGAATATGAGGAAATAATATATTATCCTGTCTGCATCAGTTTTTGTTTTTCGTGATCTGTGCTTGAATTTCTATCCTTGTACCTTCACCTGAGGCAAGAAACCAGAAAAATCAAGGCAAGCTGCATGGATCATGCCAAGGAGGAGGACAGTATGTTCAGGCAAGTAAATAACAACGTGGACTCAATGGTGGTTCTTTTGTTCTTACATGAATGAAGCGCTCTTGTTCTTTAGCGTCTCTTGAAATACACTGAAAACGCAAATGGTTTGTAGTTGAATAAGTGGTTTACATGGAGTCATGCCAACAGGGGTATCAATTAGTAAGAGGAAAAAAAGAAGTGCAGTTGCTCAAGGAATATAACGACCCACATGTATTTCGGAATGTTCAATAAAAATTGGATATGTAATTACAGATTTTTGTATGTACTTCAGATTTGTACATTTTTTACGCATGATAGTAGAACTTCATATATCCAAATCAGTACTTCGTCAAATAGTACATAAACAGTCTACACAAAAAGCTTTGTGTTTTTAAAGTCTCAAAATTATGTAAAAAGTTGCTACCCAAATCTCATCTCTCTGTCAGGGTTTTGTATTCAGCAGGTCAGCTTCAGGAACAAGAGGGTAGAGGAAAACACAGAACTGCCCAGAAAGCAATGGTTTTCTATGGCCAAGTAATCTTTTTTTTTCCATGCATCAAAAGTCTAAATTCCTGGGAATTTCTTCAAGTCCATCATTCGTGGATGTTTGCTGATTCTGAAGGGTCCAGACTGGAGCGCTGATAACTCTCTTGCATGACTGCGCGCAAGGGACTCAATTTAAAAGAAAGTATCTGGCAGGGCAGAGCCTGGTGTGGAAGATATCCAGTAGTCTGAAAGGCTTCATGCCCTTTGTGACAAGATGTCAGGTTCGAGTAAATATCTGGCAGGGCGAAGTCTAGTGTGGAAAACATCCAAATCTGAAATCTGAAAAACTTTATGCCCTCTGTGACAGGACGTCAAGTCCTAGAACCCTGCGTAGGAAAGCTGAGGTTTTCTGCTGACTCATTTAGCAGCCAAATGAAGCAGGTCTTATTACTTCCAGCTAACAGTTATGGTTATTCTTCTTAAGTTAAAAAAAAAAAAAAAAAAAAAAAAAAAAAGAAAAATCAATACCATTTCAGAAGGTTAACAAGTCATGCGTAATCACCCAGTCTGCGATATTGAGACTACTGTGATGCACCGCCTTATACTCCCTGCTGACCCCGTGTGTTAAAGAAGGATATGGCTATTTTACACTCCACCCTCACTAACACTCGTAATTAAACTGGAAAGTACAACGCATGCATTTGGCATATGTGGCTCCTTCCTCCTCATCTTCAAGTGTGAGCAACTTGGCGGACTGAAAAATGCAAACTTGTTCTCTTGAAAAGAGAAACTGAAAGAGGTAAATAAGGACAACTTTGCCATTGCTAACAAGATGAGAATGACAGTACCACAGCAAGGATATCATGGCAACTCATGGAACTAACATAAGTTTTAAATTTCTGAGAATTATTAGCCTTTCTGCCTTGAGTTTGAAGGTTTGTTTGTTGTGTTTTGGGGGTTTTTTTAACAATTTTCCAAACAACAATCAAGTATGTTTCTTAATTATTTATTAACTTTTCAACTTTTCCATGGAGATGTGTTTTTGCTGAAGTTCAAAACCCAGCATTTTCAAAAATTAATTTTTTGTCAATATGAAATTATCAGTGCAAAAGACTATAACCTTCTATTCTAAAAATACCTCATCTCGTTTTTACTGTTACCTGTAATGAGGTAGCAATGAAGCCAAGGTACCCAACGAAAAAAATGAAGGGAGAAGACAACAACTTATATTAGTGGAACACCTGTACACAGCTTGCACCCAAGGTAGACTTGAGTATCACAGCAGCTATTGTTCCTGACTTGCTTTGAGCAGGATGACAGACAACAGAATTGTCAATGTGCTGTTCAATGACCTGCATCAATCTCAAGAATAATTTACTGCTATATCAGACAGATCATTATGGATGAGTTGTGCACTATCAATCAATCGACTGTGTTGTTCCTGCATATTCCTACATCTATCAACCAGAAGAGAAAGACATCCCTCAACATATTCCTGTTGCTTTCTGCCACCAATCTGTGTCCCTCAAGATGTGAAAGAATTATTAGCCACGGGGCCATAAAGTAGTAGCAATAGGCACAATTAACTCCTCTTACATATTCTGGCAGAATAGACCTGGGTACAAAGGAAGAACAAACTAAATAAAACAGAAAACATCCTCTACTGTACCATTCAAGCTGGCTTGGAGAGATCTTGCCATCCAAAGTTGCCCAGGCCTCTCACCCTCCCTCTTTTAAGAAATGTATATTATAATGTAAAACATCCGGGGGAGAAATTTAGTCTGTCATTGCAAGGACTGTGCCAAAAGAGGAATACTCTGGTAGTATTGACATTATTTCCTCCCCCATGAGGGAACTCATTTATTTGTTATTATCTGCCTCACCTGAAGTTACTTATTTCGTAACTGAAATCAGAAAGGTTTCCTGTAAGTTAGCTACAGGTCCATTCTGAATTTTCTTGGTTTGGAGGTGTTGGGTTTTTTTGAAATTTTAGGAAATGCTTACTTTTTAATTCTCCCCAAACACCTACACTTAGAGACGAAACTGAGGTTGTTCATGCACTATTACTAAAAATAACAAGTCTAATTCAACAATATGCTGCTGGGTACTCTTCTCAAACAAAATAAAATGTAATAAAATATTTTATTTTTGCTTTAAACCTGAATTTTTCTACTGAACATGAATTGATCTACTGTCCATCTAAAAATCCACAATTCTGTCATAGATGCAAATTAAAAATTGGCTAGTAAAAACCTGAAATAAATAGGACATTGTTTATTAAACAGTATATTGCTAACTGATAACTGTAAGTAAACAAATGGCTCTCTACTTATTTTGTCGCTTAATGAGCAGACTAAAAATAGCTGAACAGTGGCAAAAACTTTGAAGTCAGAAGGTGTTCACTCTGTCAGGAAATCACCTTACAAATATATGAGAGAATTAGTACTGCTACAAGAAATGTTTGTTTCAATATTCAGAAGAGTTAATGAATGTTAAGTGATAATGGTAGACAGTAGCAGTATGTAATTACATTTCTAAACACACCTTACCAAATCACTTCTAAGTTAAAAGCATCACATGTTCTATTAATTTTCATTGGTTATCAAACATCTGTAACTGTCACCTCTAACAGGTGTTTGGTAATCTAACAGCTGCAAAAAGTGCATTAAAAAAAAAAAAAGGAAAAAAAAAAAAGACAGAATCATAATGTGCTTTCTGTTGCACCACTATCGACCTCTCAGTCTACCACAACACAAAAGCTCTTTGCCTAAATTCTGAAATGCAACCTTAGGCTCAGTGTTGGGAGTGCCTTACATCTAAGAGACTATCGTCAACATCCAGAAACAGGACACCACCAGAGAACATGCTTATTACGCTAAATGAGGCTGCAGGAATGCTTTAAACATAAATGAAGTTTTACAGCTATAAGCATTGCGATCCAAAAGAGCACCTACCAACTTTGCCACCGAGAAATTTCTTATGTCCTCTCTTTTCTCACAATATGTACATCCAACATTCCCATAACTCTGGTCCTTCCCTATTCCATTCCCTCCCTTTCTTCAGACATTAGCCCATCTCCTGACTCGTGATCCATTCCATTTCCTAGCATGCTCAGGACTTCAGATACAGAGTTTGATGCAGTAGACATCAGACATCCACATATCATCATCTTGCATCTGGAAAGAGGCAGCAGGATAAACAGACTAACATTTGAAGTGGGAAGTTCTTCAAAGTCGAGTCAACCTTTTGGGAAATTCAGGTGAACCACATCCCTAAGTGCCCTGAGAGGAGTTTTGAAATATCTGACCTTCTGCAGACAGTCTGTACAGAGCTTCCTAGTGATTCTAAGGAGCAAAATCCATGTATGTTGGAAGTGCAAGGAACAGCCTGTAAGACTACCTCAAAATAAGGATGTTTCAACGAGTTTCTACTTACAAGTAGAATGGATAGAGCCAAACAAATATACTTAGTTTTAGTCTTTTATTCTTCCTGAACAAAACGTCACTTTTGATATTGCAGATTCTTCCTAACTGCTCAGAAATTGCACTGCAGACTGAGTTACCAGCTTTATGCAGAGCCTCTGCAGGAAGAGCTATCTTGAGAGTAAAATCCTCATCATCAAAAGAATCTGCTCCTGCCTGTCTTTAAAGGAAATCAAAACAAATCTAAAGATAGCTGATTGTGGGCTAGAAAACATATAGGGCCCTGCAGTAGCAGTGCCACCATATATAACTGCCATTCCAGCAGCTACAGTGCCTGTGGTCTTTTGCAAAGTTGCGAGGTATGAAGAAAGGAATAAGATGAATAAATTGTTCACTATCTGATGACTGAACTGCTCAGAAGTCATACACAATCAGAAGACATACACAATTTTTATTGACAATCTACCCACAATTTGAAAATGCTTCTGGTGATAGATGGTGGCTGGAGCTAAGACTCTGCAGTCTGCTTGATCTGTTAGAGTAGTGAGAATCTTGCCCTAGGTCTTTGCTTGACATAGAAAAGCAAGTGCTGGTTGATTTGTTTATTCCTGAGACTTAAATTCAGCTGTAAAACATATCCTTTTTGCCTTACATCCAAGCATTCCACAAGACTGTTTGACTTAAGGTAGAAAGCAAAATACTTCAGAATATCTGTTTGCCAAAGTAGCTGTAACTGCGTAAAAATAGCAAAACTATGACAGCAGGACTTAATCTGTAACCATCAGAAGTACCATCCACACGGATGTACCTTTAACAACAGTCTGGTCGAATCAGAACAGACTGGTTCCAGCCGAGGAAAACAGAAGATAATCCTTTAGATCATATTGATTTCAGTCCTCAAAAATGCATCTGGTACTTGTATACACATAAACACGTTTGCAGCACAGAGAAAAAAAACAGAGGACACCCACCTTGTTTCTGGCTTTCCTTGTCCAAGCCTGGCCATTGCTACCTCAGAGACTAAGAGCCACCAAACACTGTGGCATCAGACCGACCGTTATTGTAGGCCTAACACTTGGCTAGTGTGTTTGATTAATGTTTGATTTTGCATTGTTAAAAGACATCTTCATTAGTAGTTGAGCATAAATAAAAGCTCGGAGTTTTCAACCTCAACTGGTGTCTCAGTCTCTCCAGATATTCCCATCACAGCCATCCCCAACTCACCTGTCCTGGTTTGAGGCCTAAACCACGACATCACCCCAAAAGTTGAGAGCTGCAACAACTTCCTCCTCCTACCACCGAAGGAGGAGGTGGCTAACTGAAGAAAGTAACAGGGACTGTCAGAGGAAACCATGATACGCAGACCGGAAAGACTCTTACGTACTCTACAAGTACTACAGATCTACAAAACTCCCTCAATTATGGCACTGAACATCGAGTGTGCAGATGACATTAAAAGCAACATGGAAGTCTATCCAAATAAGAATTCCAGGTGGTAACTGGTCAGAGAGTAAGTAACAGTAACAGAGAATTACTAGTCACTAAAGCTGCCAAGTGGAAAGTCTGGTGTTTCTTAGGTTTGCCTTTGATGTCCAGCAGGACTCACTTCAGACACAGAAGTCCAAACCCAGGACTGCAGGGATTAATAGAGTACTTACCTGATAAATAATTGTCATTGAAGCAATAAAGACAATAAAAAAACCCCACTGAATTTAGAAGGATGTTTTGTGCAACAACAACAACAAAAAGCCATTCTTGCAGTCCAGTATGGATGTTGCATGCACTAGGTATGAAGACTGTTATCAGTCCGGGAAAACCAAAGGAATATAGATCAGGCAAATCAGTACAGTCATAAAGATGATATCTGTGACACAGCAGAAGATGTTCTCTGGCAAAGAATATTCCAATCCCAGCCAGCAGCTGAGATTAACTCTGACCATTTCTGGCCACAAATCAAGCATGAGAGAGATGGGAACTACATAGGTGCCCAATGGAATTAAGAAAAAAACATCTTTGATCTCAACGGCCTAGATATACTTATATACACATATTGAGTGTGCATATTATTCAAAAAAGAAAGGAGAATTGATAAATTACCTGAAAAGATGAAATAAAAGGAATTCAGCTTTTACTGAGTTTGCCAACCAAGTTTCTGAGGTATGTTCCTAACAGGATAAATTACACAACCTCAGTTTCTATGTACAATGTGACAACCTGGTCCTATAAAGAGAGGAACCTGACAGAAAAGGTAACACAGGTACCAACACACATGGTGGTACTCCATTTTATCATAGAATCATAGAATGGTTTGGGTTGGAAAGGACCTTGAAGATCATCGAGTTCCAACCCCTCTGCCATGGGCAGGGACACCTCCCACTAGACCAGGTTGCCCAAGGCCACATCCAGCCTGGCCTTGAACACCTCCAGGGATGGGGCCTCAACAACCTCTCTGGGCAACCTCTTCCAGTGCCTTACCAGCCTCAAAGTGAAAAACTTCTTAACGTTTAATCTGAACCTGCCCTCTTCCAGTTTAAAGCCATTCCCCCTCATTCTATCGCTACATGCCCTAGTAAAAAGTCCTTCCCCAGCTCTCCTGTAGGCCCCCTTTAGGTACGGGAAGGCCGCAATAAGATCTCCCTGGAGCCGTCTCTTCTCCAGGCTGAACGGCGCCAACTCTTTCAGCCTCTCCTCATAGGAGAGGTGCTCCAGTTTTATTCAGTATTACATCACACAAATGTACTCCTTGTTAGAGTACTGAAATTTAATAAATATGTTCACAACTGAGGCACATGTACACCGAAACAAGTGTCCAAATGACCACCTGAAAACACCGTATTTCCTGGAGGTTGCTTGCGGCTATGGAACAGAGCATATAGTCACCAACACACAACTCTCCGCTTTGCTTCGTAACATGATGCAAACAAAATGGCTCTCACTGTGGACCAACTGCAGCTCCCCACTATTTGACCCCTGAGACCCACAGGCCACAGGGCTCGCTGCATTCCACTCATCGGAAGGGCCGAGTTGCCCCGGAATGGTTTTCAGACAAGAAAAGCCTTCAATTTTAGGCAGTTTAAATTATGCTCTACAAAGATTAAATACATACAAAATGCTTTCACATTTGATATAAACAGAAATAAGCAAACAAAAAAAAAAAATCAAAGGGCTGTTATGTTTCTTTACAATTTCTCAAATTAGCAGAACCCCCAAAAACATTATTTATGACACGAAATGCCTGTACCTGGACAAACATGGAGACAGAAATATTCTGATCGGTGCACAACTTTCACAGTACTGAATAGCAGGCAATGTTATGTGTAACACATAGCCAAATGGATGGATGGAATTGATTTTATAGAGTTACAAACAAAATAGTCCAAAATATTAACCAATAAACACATGCCTGGGTGGAAACGTCCTATTATAAAATTACTGTAAAGATCCTCAAACTGTTCAGGGGAGAAAAAAGTCCAATTTTCCACATAACCTGAGCGCGCAGAGTTTTCTGATAATAAGATCGAAGGAACCTGTAAACCCAAGGCTCTAATTTTCTTATGGCGACTGTGTAATATTTTGCAAAGTAAAATTGACTGAGATGGAAGCTATTTTGCATGGTACAGTGGCGATGGCTAACAAATGAGAGTTTTGTGGGCTGAATGTTAGTCCCCTGCCTCATCTGCCACCCCTAATGACAGCAGCCACCTGCTGTTTTATTGTCACAGCTGGAGCCGGTTCACACTCCTTGGTGCTGAGCTCTGCCCATGAGCGCCAAGCTCTCGCCTCGCCTCATTACTTTGATGAACTTTTTATGGTCAGCACCCATGAAGACCTCATCTAGGACTATACAACCTAGATCGGCTTCAGGGAGTGCTTCCAGCTAGCATGAGGTGATAATACACAGTGACACCACGGCTGCTACTGCCTGTCACTTAGTCAAGTCACTGTACTATACTTCTGGCTCTACAGGGCCCTCAACAGGTAAAATGCCATGAAATTCTCCTATATAATAAAGTTCACTCTCTCTTTTTCACATCGCAATATAGAGATCATATCCTCCTAGCAGAATTTAGCTTTACAAAGACAGATATTAAAACTGAAAAAAAAAAAACCAACAAACGTATCATGATGTTTACTACATATAACTACCGACAAGAAATTTCTACGTTGCCTAGGCATAAACCTGCTGCCTTCCTAAAAAAATATCCTGGCATTAAAGAAAGCAAACATGAAAACCATATTACGGCTTGATTAAGACCATCAAACAGGAAAAAAAAAAAATAATTACATGCATTTTACAAGAGAAGGACTGTTTTAAAGAACAGAAAGCACAAAAACAAAAATCAAGCCAGTCAAATCGTTAGCCAAATGAATCCACAGTGGAGAATGATATATGCTACTACCCTCCCCCCCTAAAACCCCCACACTTATACATTTATTAGATATGATAATATATCAAATCAAGATAACAATGAAGCAAAGCCTTTTACATCATTTTACTTAATCAGAGCAGTCTGTTGCTATTTTCTGCTAATTTAAAAGCAGATATGATCATACTTTTCTCTTCAAAATTTTTTTTGTACTAATAAACACTCCAAATCTACAGAGCCTGTATACATTTTTAAACTTAATCACAATTTTTTTTATCGATGCATTTAGAGCAGATTGTTTTATGCTTGATCACTAAAATTTAACCCCAGGTTTACTTTCAGCAGTAGGATAATCTTTTTGGTGGCAACAGAGTTTTACATTTGCCCATATTTACATATATCATTAAGATTAATATATGTGCTATTAATAATAATTTCATTATCATTCTGAAATCATCAAATAACATTTTGACTTTTGAATGGCTGTAGGCTATTATAAGCCTAAAAACCAGAACATTTTCAGTATTCATTGTGTAGCAATCCAGCTGAACAGTTTTGACAAATTCATGCAATGTTATAAGCCATTAAACTTCATTTAGTTTCATTTAAAAATTCCACCTAAAAATAAAAAGCAACTCTCTTCTTTTGTACAGGCAGTACAACTTCCAATAAATACCAGCTCCCGAGTTCTTCCAAAATTTTTTTTTTATTTTATTTTATTGAAATATTTTAAAATTTATCATAAATACGGGTTTTGAAATAATATTTTTGAGACTATTGACCTAGCAAGAGTTGAACACCTCTAATGTGGTATGGTGCAATTTAGTTCCTCCTGAAGGGGAACAGTGCTGTGAATACCCTGCGCTTCACATGACAAGACCCTTACGACAGGTGGAACCTTAAAAATATTGCTGAGTACAGATTTTATGCTAAATTTCTGAGAATTTACTTATGCAAACCTCTTTATTAGTGCTTTTTAAGCATGACCTATACTGCAGTTGAAAAGCCAGAAAAAATAATGATTCAACACGGGTCTCTTTTGCTAAAAGCTGAGCACCTCCCACGCAGTCCTGAAAAGTATTCAGGAGAACTGTGGGGGACACAGAACCTCAAGTAATGAGGGCCTTAAATGTATGAACAGCCCTGTTAAATATAAACGACACCAATTTCTCCACGAATACAATTTCAACAAGTGCTTTTCCTCTCCACAATGAGTTCAACAGGGGAACTTCTTGTGAAGCACATTAATGTATTGATCACATCCTTTGGAGAGTCCAACAACAGAAGAGAAAATTACTTTTAGAAGAAAAAGGAATTCCCTTCCTTTGACTAGATGATGTATCTGTCAAATGCATAATTTGTAGGACTCATTTCGTACCCTTAAAATAACATATCAAAGATGCAGCTTGATCAGTGCAGGGTAAGACATTACGAAATGGACAAACCGCCTCAGTGGAACAATCAATGGATTCAGTAGAACAGTCTCATAATGGTGCTGGTAACTAAATAACAAGGTCTGAGAGATTCCACCCTGCCCCCTTTTGAAACCAGCCAGCCAACCAAACAAACAAAAAAAAACCCCAAACCAAAAAACCCAAGCAGTGGTACATCAGCTATAGTTTGCCTATGCTTTGTCATATGACACAATCTATCTAAAAAGTTTCTCTTTTATCAATCTCTAATCCATAAAAAAACTCTAAAGCCACAATTAGCTAGGTATTTATTCTCCTATATAAATGAATTTGTTAAAGGATACATAGCTATCCAGACTAGCTATACTTGCTCACTGCTTTAAACGTAGCCTGCGTGCACGTATAAATATTTGGAAATATTTTCCCTTTGCAACACTGCGTTGCTTGGGTATTATGACCGTGTTTTTGAGTTGTATTCTAAAATATAACTTCTATTTAGCCAGCACTTACAGTTCAGTAGTCTGTAATTCTTAATAATCCTCTATTTCCCCCCAATTTTAATTTGAGTTGCTATTATTTAAAGTTCATTTTCCATGCCTTTTCAATTGTGATGTTTTTTCCAATGTGACAACAAACATCAGTGCCATTTCTGATGGTGACTTTTATTGGGTTAGGAAAAAACAAACTTTTAAAAGAGAAGCTATCAGAAAATCATCAGACAGTAACAACTTGTGGTCAGTATCAAGATGAGCTGCATGTGAACAGACAGTCCGGAGGTGACAGGATTTGTATCCAATTACTAATCCCCTGAATGATAAATTTCTATAAGGTGATCCCTTAACCCATCACCTACTAGATTCCAGTCGTGCTACTGCATTCCAACAGCAATGATGACAAGGGAAACACCTTACATTTTCTATTTAAATCTCTACGATACAGAATAGTCACGTTGGAAAGTCCCCAGACCTCTTTCCTCACGTACGACATAGAAGTTTTGAAAATGGATCCTATGAAGATAGGAGTAGGCATATGAAATTATTTGGCTTAACATAAAAATTCTGTCTTCTGTACGTACTCCAAGCACACAAAGAAGCTTTCAATGTACAGATTTATCCTTGTACTGAACAGAAATGCCTGTTGATCTTAAAAAATGCCTAAACTTCTATGCCTGCTGTTAATGAAAAGGATAATCATATGAAGGATATCGGAGACATTGCTGAGGGATTGTTCACCCTTTAAAAAATATTATCTCTGTAATGCTGCCAGTGCCAGTGTCAGGTTGGGCAATTAGCCACTTAAGTGTGAATAAAATCTGCCAAGAAGCTATTTTATTTTTGCCTCGGAATATTTGCGTATCTGTGAGCTGGTGTGTGTTTGTGTTCATGCATCAGTGGAATCTGGTTGTTCATGCCAGGTTTTCTTATCACACTTTTATGCCTCTTTGAACTTGCACATTTCTGCAAATGGACACGTGTCTGCTGATAATGTCAACATACTTATGTTCACAGGGAGAGATTTTGTGTCACTAGATCTAAAGTAGCCTTTTTTTGTGTTCATCACCTGACCCCTTCTGCTTACACAATGCTAGAAGAGCCATTCATGGGAAGAACTCCAACACCGCAAGCACCTCTAGGAGATGTTAAAGGACAACAGATGTGGAAGAAATTAGCATCCGATTACAACATGCCTGGCCAAATACTCTCCTACAAACCCTATTTTTACATGTTATCTGAAGGAAATTCTCACTTCTCATAGCAGACCAGGTCCAGCAGGGTGCTGAGAGCATCCTGTTGTCTCTTTAATTTAGATCTCATTATGCTTTAGACACCTGTACATCCTCCTAGGAAATTCCACTTGGAAAAATGAGAGGTACAATCTAACATCTAAAGCACTCTGACTAGGGCTACCATCTAGAAAGCCTGAAGACATAACCAATAAGAAAATTCTGGATTTTTTTTTTTTTTTGGGGGGGGGGGAGGGCGGATGGAGAGATTCACCAACTGCAAGCCTTTATCTTAATTGAATAGCAAAAGGACGATCATTCCAAATAAGGTGACTTCAACAGTTTTGATATAGTCATTCAAATTTAAAACCAATGCAAAAAAGATACACACAATTTGCAAATCAAAACTGAACAGTGCGAAGTACGAACAGAAGTATGAAAAAACCCTTTCATAAAATTTCAGAATACAGATATTACCTGGCATTGAAGCTACCTTCTTGAATACCTATTAGAGAACTTCACAAATCTTAACAGTACTGACAACTCATTCAGAATTTACCATCACTTACACTAAAAAGACATCCTACTTTTCAAGAAATGTGTTTAAACAGCATTGATGAAAATTAGTATGTACATTTAAGTACATTTAAGGTTGGCGAAAGTAATTATCTAATATTACTGCCTGTAATCAGGGGTATAGAGGAAGGTAAGGTACAAGTAGTAAACATGGCACTGATAACGAACTTCAAATTCATAGCTATTAAGTCTCTTTTATGATGGCATTACATAAATGAAGCACATGAGTGACGAATGTTCTTAAACAGCGATTCATAACCAAGAATGCTATTTTTCCTAATAAATCCCACCAGTCTAGAGAAGGGGAACGCTATGCTCAGCTAAAGCAGCAGTTAACCCCTAGAATTGTCAGACATGCTACAGTGGCCGTGCCTAAGGGTGAAGATGGTACAATCATACCCCATTACAGACTGGAGATCCAGTTCGTGCTTGCTAACTGTCTTTGTCACATCCCCAGCAGCTGTGCTGGAGAGGAACCTGCCTGCAGGATGGCCAACATTACCGCTCAAGAACTCCTCCTGAGAAGGACTGTTTTACTAAATGCTTTCAGCATCTCCATGGATCCTCTCAGCAGGAGATGTTTAGAAATTGGATGCATCACCACCTCACTCTTCCCTGTTGTGGGATACAACTCTGAGCAGAGAAAGGGCCAAGCCCACCTGCGCATCTCTGCCCTTGCTTTTCAGTCTCTGCCGAAGGGCAAGAAGGGCTAGCGTGCATTTACTGACAGAAGTGAACAAGCAAATCCTTTCCAGTCTTTTTAACATTAACATTGAACTCTTTTTCAGCATTTTTCATATATTTTGCTACATAGGTCTGTAGCTCTTATATTTGTTGTTGCCAAAGAACGCTGCTTTTTCTTACTACTTTGGTAAGCAGGAACAAAGCATACCTTCTCACCTTTTTGTAGCTGCATCACTACAAGCAGGATTGTAAAACACCAAGAAAGGATGGATTTCCTTCCAGCAGCACCACATTAAACTGAAACAGATTAATTTTTAAAAGATTTTATATTTTTGTTTCCAATATATCACTAAATTAATGCAAACCTGCCTCCTGAAGAAGAGAGCAAACAAGTGTTGGTTTCACTACAGTACATATGATCTAGATACCAAGGTCTAATCATAACGTATTTATCACCATCTAGCATTTGGCTTGTATATGATGTCCACAGGCACTTGTAGTGATAGCTGTCAAACTGCATTCTCTTTCTGGCATAAATGAGCATAACAACAAGGACAAGAAATGGAGTGCAGTATAGAGTAACAACACAGCCTGGAATTTAGCCCATAGTAAAGAAACAGTCAAATTCATTATCGACCTCAATGATGGAGGTTCATGCTTACGGTGGCAGAATATTTCAGAAGTCACCAAGCTTCATGGGGCTTGTTTCCACTAAAGATGCTAAAAATTTTTTTTAGAAACACATTATTCTTCTCACTTCCTTCCTCTTTCACCATATAAGAGATCATAAAATCTTAGTCAAGCCATGCATGTTCCTGGAGAATGAGGTCTAAAAGGACACGACCCACCCTCCTTGGATTTCAAATGCTTGTTCCAGTGCTATTTAAGCATAAGCATATTTCAAGTATTCTATATAGTAAAGCCCCATCTTACACTCTTTCAAGGAAAAAGGAATAGAAATGAATGGGGGGGGGGGGGGGGGAAGAAAAACAGATTATCAGTGACTAAGTTCTGAGTTCTTTTCTAAAGTCTTGTCTATATTCCATACTTCTAATATTCTAATTTAATTTGGCAGTAACTTGTTTTCCTCCTTAGTCTACTCATGGTCACTTTTCTATTACTCCCTTGTTTTACCTCTCCCTTGAACTAGAGATATTCCATATCAGTATACCTCAAAAGATTTTGCAAGTCTGCATCCATCTCTCAATCTTACTTAGAGGGAAACCATGATTCTAGATGAATTTCTAGTCAACCCTTAAAAATGCTATCAGTGATAAAAATTAGTTAGTTTTAGTGGTTGGTGAAACACAAACAAACCCCCCAGCACAGAGAGAAGAAAATATTGCTTGGCCACGCATTGCATTACAAGAAAGTTATGATGGGGAAAGCAGCCAGTAGCATCACCTACAACAGTATATGGTCCACTGGCACAGGATTAAGTCTAAGCCCTTCCATTTAAACTAGAGGTTCATCTTTCCTTGACAGGGAAATGACACAGAGCACGTGCATCATTCAGAAATGACTCGGGTTTTTTGACAGTGCAGTGAAAGTCTCCTATCCTTTACAACATTTCTGAAGAACAGAGGCCCCAATTAGAAAGCACACATACCAAGATTCACCTCTCTTCATAAGATCACACTTTCCTTAGTTTTTTTTAATAGATTATTAAATTTATATACTAGCCAAGTTCCTGACAGCTTGTTGTTTCCCTATCTTCCATCATTCAGTGGTGAATGCTTAACAGGTAAAAAATACATAGTCCTTTTCTGCAGCAACAAAGTCCAAAACCAACCTTGGCACCCATGATCCAAAAGCCAAAAGTCACTAGTTCCATTAGTTCCTAGGGAATTAATGGATAATTGTTCCTGAGGAACTCTTGATTAGGAAAAAAGGGGGGAGAGAGAGAGATGATCAGATGTAACCAGAGACTGATAGGCTTAGACATTTTTTTCAGTCCTTCAATCAGCATCTGGTACCCAAAGTCTGTTTTATCTCTCTGACGAGTGGTTGCCCCAAACCCAGAGAGAGATACACGAAGAACACCTACTAAGGCTTCAGAGACAATCTGATACAAAACAGTACAGTTGTTCAGCAAGAAACTGAAAAATGGAAAATAGTAATCCTAAAAATCAGTGGACTGCATGCCAAGCAGAACACATTGAAATTCTGAGCTGTACAGAGACAAGTTAAAGGGCATCTAATCTTTAAATTCTCTAAACCAGTTACACTAAACCCTACACTAATTTAACCGTTACAGTAAATCCTTAAAATAAATATTATTCAACAAAGGCCATGGCAACTTGTGCTGTATTTGTAAACCCCTGACCACCTGGAATGAGATCAAACTCATTGGGTATTCTTGAGAGCCTGTTCTAAAAAGTAAACTTTGTACTGTGCGTACATGAGGAATATATTCACCTGAAGGGCTATTCATAAACAAATATGTAGTCACCTATGGCAGTGACCACCATCAAATTCATTTTTCATCTTTACAGATAACAAATATTTCTGATTACTCAATACATATGTACATATGG
>NC_138906.1:106262357-106324857 GCF_965231255.1 Vanellus vanellus
TTTTTTTTTATAAGCTAATAATGTACATGAGGCACCTTTCTACCATTGCAATTTAAAATCACATTTTGTGATATTAAATGACCTTTCTTATTATATCTTATTAAAAATAGGGTAGCCCAAACCCAATATTTTAATTGATAATTTTAGCAGTTCAACTTTTGAAAGTATGAGGAAAAAAATGAAGTGCAAGGAACAAAAAACAGTCCTGAACCCTATTTGATAACCATCATTTTGGATCAGACAAACAGTTAATTTTGTTTTAACTTTTGAAATGGTTCAATGTTTAGATTGACCTAAATACAAAGTTTAAAATTAAATTGATTAAAAATTGAACCAGTTTAATTATTCAAAGATTTCAAAATTACTCATTTTAAATATTGAAGAGATTGAAAATGTTAAACTACAATGACAAAAAAAATTAGAAATGCAACCCTAGAATACCATAAACACACGTATGGAGAAGCTCAATAGGTGGGAGGGGGTGGGAGGTTTTTTTGTTTGTTTTCATTTTATTTTTAAAAGAAAAAGAACAATGCACAATAAACTACTGAAATTTTAAAGAGATTATAAGAGCAATAAAATACATAAGACAATAAAGGACCGTTAGAACATTTAGCAGAGGAAACCAAATTGAATGGCTTATTTTCAGAGATAGCACAAGATTATAAACTAACACTATATCATCCAGTGGGTTGCTTGCCCCTCCCCTCACATTTCTCCAATCGAGATATTTCTTGAATACCTCCCTCGTTAAAACAAACACCGAGACACACACTCACACCCTCAGATAAGACATCCCCCATAAGACAGCCTAAAGTATCAGCGTTAAACACGCATCTGGGTGGATCAGTAGGCAGGACCAAGTGGTTCATTCGGGTTATTTATTTAGGATGGCAGATGACACACGTCATTCAGATACAGTAGGTTTACTAAGTTATAAGAGAAGGCTAGATGCAAATCATGTTTATATTTATCCACATTCCTCTTCAAAAGGAAAAAGTAAGTTTCATATTGTCCCATACATTTAAGATTTTTTTTTTTTTAAATTGCGTAAGTCTAGTGTGTTACGATGTAAGGCTACCATGCCATTTGCACAGCACCTAATGCAAAGGTTTTAACTGAACTTGGTATGCTGGTATTGCTACAATTAAAATGCTGTATTACTAATAATTTAGTAACATATATAGAATACTGAAATAGTTTTATATTCCTATACCTGTGGCTAAAAAGGCCAAAGACCTCTACTGCAACCATTTTAATACATTCTTGATTTTTACAAAGCTGCTCAACTTCAAACTATTATTATAGAAATGCAAAAACCTCGACACACAGTTTAAAATAGAAACTTCATTTAACTATACAACCTTACTACACTAAACACAAAATATTCTACAGGGACACATAAAGACTTAAACACTTTTTCTTATTTTTTCCCTCCATATTAACAGCATTCTTCACCATTCATTTCGCTTAGCATTTTTTTCCAGAACTGATAAAATATTTGATAGCATACACCATTGTTTCTAAAGAACACTTTGTACAAGAAGTAATAAAAGAAATATAACCTCTGCTTGGCACTTCCGCTACAAGTTAAAAAGGTCTACCTGCAATCAGTGCTGAGCTTATACACCATTAACAGACAAAGCAAAGAAACAGTTTAGAAGAATATACATTCAAGAAGAAAAAAAGGAGAGTGAAAAAAAAAAAAGAGCCCTTAGTGGGACATCAATAACAGAGTATGATCATGAAAAAGATTGAGCACACACCACCAACTAAAATGAAGGTGCTAAGCTTGTTGCATCTCAGAAATCAGAAATGAGATAGAAAGAATATAAAATTGAAGACACCCCTTCCTAAAGCTTCTGCTCGTTTCAGGATATGTAGACAATACAGCAACTATTTCTCCTCTCTAAATAGAGAGAAAAATGGGTGTTTCTAAATGTCAGAATAGGTTGGTGGCAATTCATTTGTTAAACTGCTTAGTTTATAAAAGAGATAGGAAATGTGACCATTTTAATATTAATTTATAATGCAAATACATATACATATACAGGCACTGCACAACATTCAAACTAGTGGAGCCATTAGATAGAAACAATGGTGAAAATATTTAGGAGCATGTACATGCCCTGCTTCCTAAAACCCAGACATGCCTCATTAACAGTGACAGAACGGTGCTTTATACCAGGGAGGACAAGTCTATAGTTACTGTTCACCAGGTACAGGGTTTTAAAGACAGAACACTACAAAGCAAACACGAGTCTTACTCTTGTTATTGGCACAAGCCTGAAACCAACCCAACTGCTTCTCAGCACCGCTGCTAATATACCCTTATTCTCAAATCAGGAACCTGAGCTCCCAAAGGCAGCACCCGCAGTAAGCCTGGGGTTTCCTGGGGCATTTGGTGCTGTGCTGCCCCTTCCCCACACTCTCTCCGCCTCCCCCGCATCCCCAAAGCTGCTCAGTTGGCCAGCCAGCCACCAGGATTAGCTCGCCGATATAACCAGAGGCTAATTTCCTTTTAGCCTAAAAATTAATGCCGAGCTCCTCCAGCTTACCTCGCAGCTTTCTGAGCCATGCTTGACAAGAAAAGGCCGGGGATGTGACCGTCTGGCTAGGACAGCACCAAATTTTAGCAACCGCACAAGCTCAGATCAGCTTTAGTTTCACAGTCCTTTAAAGACTGTAAGCATAAGTCCCTGCTTTAGAAGCAGCAGGTTTTGTTTATACTGTTTCCGTTCCACGTCCGATTTCTATGAGGTTCTGGGTCATTAGTTACACTACAAATAATAGCCTTAAAAGGAAGACAATGCCCAGAACCTGTCTCCAAACTGAAATTCAAAGATCTGAAGTCCAAACAATCCAAAGAAATGATAGAAAATTCCTCATGTTTTAGTTGGAGGCGGGCTGTTACCTCCCACAGATGTTCATTCCCGCTACTCATTTCTTCTCTGTTGTCGAAAAGACATTAGACCGTTTTTCCTCCTTTTGATGATACTCCTACACTGGCACTATCCTATCGGCCAGACCACGCTGTACAGCTCCAATACTCTAACCCCTGCCATTTTCAACAAACACTATACAGAAAGTATCAGAAGTCTAGTTTAAAAGCATCCTTAATTACAAAGTGGTTACAAATGCTTAATGTTATCGTTTATTCATGGGGATACAGCCTTTCAAATCTATGATATCCATTGATAATTCTAACAAATGCTCAGTCCATAAATATTTAATGGCCACTGTGGGTGTTTTATGTTGCTGTCTGTGGAGCTGACCTATTCTCAGGTTTATTAATTGGAAAAGGTTTATTTTATCCTAAATAAGATATGTTATTTTACAATAGTCAATTTATGCATAGAGGAAATCAGATAATTCTGTCTCATGTAAACAAGAAAAAAACCATCTTTCACAGAAAAAGCATAAAACAAGTTAACGAGGGACCGATTATTCGGTATGATCTCTCAGGGCTTTCAGACAGAAGACTGGTTGAGAGATGCCCCCATCCTTAAACAAGCCAACAGCGGTTTAATTGTAACTCTCTGGTTGTTCCCGTTCCTATGTGCCTAACAAGCTCCCTCCCTCCTTGTAGCATGGGTTTTACCTGGCTGGCCTGAAGCTAAACCGACTGTTGAATCTAAATCCCTCCTGCCCCTAAGACCGCTTACCATTACAGCAAGACACTTAGCTGTGTGCACTAAGACGTGAGGTCCTGAAGTAAGAACACAAATTTGAAACACAAAGCACAGCTGAGGATTATGACATAACCTATGGAAGAAAAAATCCCCAGACTTTCGGCACTGGACTACTGCCTGTCTGGTCTTTACAGTGCCACCAACCATTCTTTATTACACCAGCAGCAGCTCACACGTCCATCCCTAAGATATACCAGCACGTACTGCTGCAACCCCATCACCCCAAGTGGACTCTCCTACTGAGCCTGAAGGCATACCCTGTCTCTGCAAGGCCTTCCGGAAGGCTGGACCGTTTTAACATAAGATTCTTTATACATCCACTATTACAACAACAGAAATATTGACCACGCCAACAAAAACGGCTATGGAGAATACTCACAAAAATTGACCATTTGCCATTAGAACCTAATATTCTGTAGCGACATATTACATACATACTGTACAATTACAAACCCCAAAAGGCATTAAATGACATTATTAAGGTTGTAAAATCAAGCACCTAGTGCTTAGGAAACTCCGAAATTAAGATTGCCTTTGAAATCACAACCCCTTACAATGCCCATATGCATCTTACTCTATAGCTACAAATCTTCCAGCGTGTTTCAGACTTATTTTCAGTTTTAATGAGGAATCCAATTATTTCAGCTTAAAAATATTCAAAAGCAAGTCTGTGTAAAACAGATACCCACATTTCAATTTAAGGCAGGTATCAAAAAACAGATAATTTAATTCTAAATTAAGTAAAATGAAAGAAGAATCTTTTAATAGGAAGTGCCAAGGCACTTAAAAACAGGCAGGCCAGGTATAACTATAACACACACTTTATCACGTTATATATACACACTAGATGATAAAGAATAGTGGCGACATCTATCAAAAAGAAAGGAACAATTTCTACAGCTACAGGGCTGCAATCTAAAAATTCAGACTCTACTATATTCCGGTCTTTCTCAGAACATAAATTCTGTGAGGTAGGAACTTGCCCAGCTATACATTTGTAAAAGCAACCAGAACTATAATCTTGGATTTTGAGGCCTCCAAACAGTTTTCTCATACATATATTCCATAGCATTAAAATACCATGTCCTCCTAGCTTAATATTTTAATTTCTTTCATCTGTGAGGCAAAGAAATGGAAATACCCCGAATTAGTTCTCAATTTCACACGTAGCCTTGTAAACCTGCACATCCCTGCTACAGTGAATGTTAAGGAGTGGCTCTTAGTACTTCATTAATGAGTGGACACTCTTAGCCTGCACGCTAAAAGTGGTATCAGACCACAAGGCTGTCTCTTAATGAAACACCGCTGTACCAGACACCATTATCATGCACAAACTGGACAAGACGGCATTTTGCGCTATCCTCTGTTATCATCATTTATTTACAAACCGTCTTGATTAAAAAGTGATATGGCTGAACAGCTAGGCTACGCTTGCAACGTCATCCTCTTCTTTGGCAATAACTGGAATTAGCTATCTGAGATCAGTACATTAAATTAACATCTCCAATAAAATGGGGGTTTTCCAGCATTCTTAGCTATTGGAGCTTAGGTACACAAGAGCCAATCACTAGTGTGCTTTGGCAGTGGTCCAGGACACTAATTTGTAAAGGGTTTTAACCTGTTAGAGGGGCATAGGTTAATCTTGGAACCTAATTTGTGTGTCTACTAAATGCAAGGTCCTTGTGGCAGAGGCTGTGCCTTCTGCCTTTGAGAATAGTTTCTATAACACAGGTGCAACCGCAGCAAACAAAACCGATAATCTAAAGCACTGAGATACAAACAGATCGTCGGTTCAGCCAATACAACTATTAGGAGCTTACACCTTCCAAGTCACCTTTGTTAAAGTTGAACTAATTTAATAAACTTATACAAAGTCTTCCCTTATTCATACCTACATTCTACATGACAAAAAGATATGTTATTACCATTAATCCATTCACTTCGATAGCTTAAGTCAGCAACAGAGAAATGTTCATAATAAGCACAACTGCAGACATGTTTGAGATAGAAGTACGTTTGCTTGTTAAGGCCAGAAGACAGTGTGTTACCAACAATTTTTAACCTATGTAGGTAAACCCGAAAGCTGAAAATTCCTTTAAAAAGCTGTTTTAACACTAAACACATCTTAAAGACAAGGTATGTTCCATACCCATAAGTAGTCTTTATTTTTCCCCTCATTAACCAAATGGAAAATAAAACATTTTAGTCTTTCACTCCTTTTCACCCATGGTGAATATTCCAAAAAGAGGAGGAAAGCATCAAATCACTAAAGTGAACGGGGCCATTGCCATGCTGGCAACTAAATTCAAGGCTGGGACATCTTTGTCCAAAGGCAGGACTCTGTACTGGGGTATTAAATTTCATGGCATGTTTGTTAACTTCATCAAAACTTTTAAAAACAACAGAACATCTTCCTTTCCCCTACTTACTCATATTAATACTAACAAAACTAAACATTTCAAATACTAACATTCTTTCAGAGCCCCACATTTCACGTAGCTGGTAGGTGACATGGCAGGTGAAAAACACAAGACATCTAACAGCACTATTTAGCACATGGTTTTTCACTCTTTGAACCTTGCGACTTCTTTGATTTTCTTTCCTCATTATGGTCTCATTCTCCTAAGCCGATATATTCTGTATGCAGTACAGTAATTCTCCTTTTATGTACAACACTCAAAACCTTGGAATTGTGCCATTTTCATTTGTGCAAGACATGCAGAGGGAGCCACTGTCTTGAACGTATTACTTTCTCTTGGACGGTGGAAGTTTTTCAAAACAGCGAACGAAAAGTGAAAGACAGCTAGTAATCATTTAACTTCTCTATAATGATATAAAAAGGCAATACTCGCAATATTCTTGTCTTTTGAAAGTTAAATGATGAGGCCTCTTACACCTACTCAACACCACGCCTTCTCGAGGAGGTAAGTTCCTAGGCAAGAGAATGAAGCGAGCCTCTATGTGTCTAGCCAGAACCACACTTGACCTAATGGACGTGAATAAATTAAAGTCAGAATGAAATAAAATGCCTACTCTAAATGTGTTCTTTTGTGGATTCATCTTTTTAAGAATTGGCACCCATGTTGAAAAGGGAGGACAGAGAAGCTAATTTCTCAAAAGCCTCTTTGCAAGCCCACCAGACATAGGTGACTTGCAAAATAAGCTCTGCCTACGTAAAGCATTGCTCTGAGTAGATAATGTTGCTGTCAACAGATGCTGCCTGTCAGAAAATCACATACAATGATGGACCTTGCAAGGCGGCTTATGCTTCACTCTTCCTGAAACACGGAAAGAAAGTATAGGAGACAGCACTATCTTCCTCCTGCTAATTTTTGTAGAACCAAAAAGAGATGTCAGTTCAGCTAATTGTGCAGAAGAGTCTTTCTTCCGTCTCCTTTCTGCCCATGAATAACAGAGTAGTTAACAATATTGACATTTAAACCATCATCACTGGGCATCTGAATTAACACCTCATAGAGACGAACAGACAAGTTCACACCTTTCAAATCTACTGTGCTAAAGGCACTTCTGTGGACAACCCCATATCAGTTACACTTGGTTAATACTTCTGAGGCACCATAAAAGCTAACAATTTATTTTTTTCTTAATAAAAGCTAAAATCTACTGTGCTAAAGGCACTTCTGTGGACAACCCCATATCAGTTACACTTGGTTAATACTTCTGAGGCACCATAAAAGCTAACAATTTATTTTTTTCTTAATAAAAGCTAAGACAGTGAAGAACAAGAAAGCAGTTGAGAAAGTAGACCGTAGTATTTCATACCGATATTGTTCAAACTCAGATTAGCACAAAATCTGGTCCTTCCACCACAGAAAAACTTTTTTGTCCCTTTTTATGAGTTTTTCCGCTGGGGTTTCTTTCAGTTGTTGCTCTGTATGACTATGGACAGTTACGTTTTAAATAGTAACCACTCTAAGCAGCACTTTATACAACAGCTAACCAATAATCTGGGTGCCGGGGAGCAATTTTCTTCCAGCAGCTGCTTCCTCCATGCGTTTATCAGACCTCACCCAAACATTCCAGCAGCTATCGCATGGTTGTATGGTGCTTACCTAACAATTCCCACCTTTCAAATACATCCTCAACTTAATAATTAGAAACAGCATATACGTTTGATGGCAGTAAACGTTGTAGTCATCGGAAGACAAACACTTAAGCAATTCAGAGTAGGTCTGCGTGGCATAAAGCAATGTTTTGCATTCAGTCAATTTGCAAATCCAGAGCAAGGTTTGTAGCCGGAAGCAGTGTAAGTGCATTATAAAAGTATTCTGCTAGGGAAATTAGCTATGAAGAGGAGCAAGGCATATTAGGCAGGGTGGACCATCAAGGAACAGAGCTAGCTGAGGTTTCTCCACACAGCACTATACTGCATAATATGAACACAACTTAAAAGACATGAATGAAGAAGGCATATAGTGCAGAACCTCTGCGATTTAAATCAAAGACCTTTGCTGTCACCTTTTTTGTTCCTTTGGGGGCAACAAGTTTTCCTAAGGATTTTTAATCTACCTCAAACCGAGTACCTAAACCCATCCAGTAAAGAAAGCAGGTTTGCACATTACAGACAAGTTTTGGAAACGTATGAGGGTTACTCGGCTACAGCAGTCCCGTCTCTTCCTCCTGATGGCACTGCCTGTACCACAACACTCCCAGGTTTCCGTGGCATTTTAGATTTTAAACTATGCTAGGATAGTTAGCTCTTCTTCCTCTCTCTCTCTTAATTAATTCTGACTCTTCACCTGTTTTCCATTTCATATTCCCAGAGACATATACTGTAAAAAATTAGCTCTTATTTGTACCTAATAACATTCTCAGTTGAGGAGCTTATATTGGAGTCATATTTGCTTGAGAGATACCGAATCCCCTTGAGACTGTCTGCCACAGATATTATCCCTTTTAATTTCCAATTCTTTTTATCACAAACATTTCTCTACGCTACGGGACTGTGGAGATTACACAATAGGTGCTCTAAATAGAAATGCTCCAAGATTCTTAAATCTCCATCTCCATCTCAAATTGCTACTTAAAAGCCAGTCAACTTTGAAGAGCTTCTGTAAAAGGGAAGGTCTCGGTGAAGCGACTATTTCCAGTTTGAGTTACCTAGCCCTTTAAATTCTGTGTACCATCCATATATACACATAATGCTGACTGGGAACTATACTCTCTGCTCCTATCATTTTTTTCTCCGCCGTCTTAAGTGGGGTCATCTCCCTTTTCACCAGGGAATCAATGCCAGGTTACCGTGCCATCAATTTAATTGAGGGGAGGGCTGCTTAAAGCGTCTCACATTTCCCATCGAACGTAATGGGATTCTGCCTCCTCCTGACCTGTGGTGGTGGAGGGACCTTCCCCAGGTGAAGGCTTGACATGCAGCCCAGCCGCCCCCACCCCAAACCCTGCCACCCTCCCGCTCCCAAACACCAGGGGTCTCTGTTAACCCTCCCTGTCAAAGGCAGCTAGGGAGACAGAGGGACTTCCAAGATAAACATTGCCTCCCCCATTCAGGCGTTTAAGTAGCATTTGGTAGTTTTACCAGGCACAGGCTCTCCAGGGCATCACGTGCATTTAAGAAAAGCTACTATGGGAGAAAGGAAGGAAAGAGCATCTAACGTTCTAGAGACAGCAAATGTGAATAACTAGTCATTAGGAGCGGATTTTGTTTGTTTTTTAAATAACACGGTAAGCAGACATCTTTTCGACGGTGCAGCGATCCTGATGACTGCTGCGTTCAAGATAGTTTTGGAAGCAGGTTAGGACTTTTCTGGGAGAGAGGAGGAGAGAGCTTACCTACCCCCGTCCCTCACTGGGTACCAAAGTTTTGGAAATCGCATGTAAAGCTGTGTATTGCTGTAGTCTCCTTTGTGGCAGCAGTAGAAAGCAAGAAGCGCTTTTGAAGAAAAAGTGAGAGCGTCAGAACAGGAACATCATGGGTTTATTTGCATTACTAGGATTCTCTGGAATGTTACAGTTTTGTGGTCCTTTATCCTTCCCGCTCCCCCTCCCCGCCTTTTCCTTCAATATTTCCAACTAATATTGGTAAGAAGTACAATCGTTTTCAGCATCCTATGCAAGGACATATATATATATATATATATATATATATATATATATTGCATGAAGAAAATACGCCCTCCCACCCAAGACAGCAAAAAGATAAACAACTACATAAAACCCAGGATTATTATTCTAGTATGAAAACAGACATTTGCAAAGAACGTGCACACGGGAAGATCTATAGGGTAATTTTTGATACTTAATATGGCTAAAATAACTTCTATCAAGACCAATCTTCTCTCTTCAATGACAAAACACGAGCTAAATTCAAAAGGCACACTTCAAAACATTGCCTGGTGGCCCCCGAGAATTGAACACAGATAATCTTTCTTTCAGGTGCAGCACATTATCCGATCAACACAACACAAACTGATTTCCATAAGAAATTCTAGCCTCATCATGCAACCTTCGTGTTAATTTAAAAAATAGTCCTTGATTTTGAAATAAAGTTGAAAGTAGAGTGTCAGAACAAAGTGAAAGAGGTATCATTAGCCTTCAAATGTGACAAATAAGAAAGACACAAACAAGTGTCAGGATAATTAAAAAGGCATTGTTCACTTTTTAGAAGAAAAAAAATGAATTGCACAAGAAATATTAAGCTAACAAAGAAAGAGCAAATATGAGTAGAAGAAATGACAGTTATCTGCAAAATTCATAAATGTGTCTTTTGTATAACCGTAATGATCATATTTTATGCTGTCATTTTACATTTAATTGCTCACCCTGGTACTTTTCTTCATAGAAGCCATCAGTACCCCACAGAGCCAGATGCTGAATTGCAAAAAAACATACTGTGACCACAGACTTATAGGAAAGTAACTTTGCTGAGCTGTGGTGTATGACAAGTTAATTTTTGCAATTATACTTTTTCCAAGAATAAATGAAACTGCAGGTCATTACTATTCTATATCATTAAAAAGAGGCAGAAAATGTTCTTGATCATAAAGGCCTCAAACTCATTTTATCATTACTTTGACATATGAAAGCAACTTTTCAAGCTGGTTTTCCTCAATGTGACTTAATGAAATAAGCACCACCTCAGCCGAAATATGTAAACATCTCGTTACATTAAGAGGCACATAACTAGAGAATATTGTTATTATTACACAATGTTAACCCATCATATGTCTAGCAGGAAAGTAGTGTTATATGGGCTATGCCTTCTCACAGTTGTTAGCTCTGCTGTATTACGCTACTTGTAAAAGTACTGAAGAGATATGGGTGCTCAGTTGCCACAGAGACTGAAATCGTCCCCTGTTCATTTGTCTTCCTATGAGACATTAAATGTTAGAAATGTTTTTTAAAAGAATTAAGCACGAGCAATGTCCATCACTGTCAAATTGTCTGTGCAATCAAACAGCACAAGAGCAGATACCGTTATGAAACACGTAATGTCTGTTTTCTGTATCTGTGCTTGTGCCATCTGAAGAAAGGCTTATTAAGAACTCAAAAGTTGGGTGGTTCTTTGAATTTCAAAATATTTACTGTACATGGAGAACTCAGTACTTTCCAGAGTATTCTTTCTCATAAAATGCCTTTTCATTTTCTGCACAATTGCTTTACTTTCCCATCACCAATACAAACTATAACACTCAAGTGAGGAGAAGAAAACATTCCACTTTCCAGATGAAGAATATATTTATTAAGACAAAAGAACAAGAGGAAAATGTTCCAAGTGTCATTGCATCTGTTTGCAATAAATGTCAAGAACCGTTTAAAAACTGACTACAGAGCTGACAAAAGACATCAGGTTGACAGCCAAAGAGCTGGAAAACCTCAGTTCACCCACTGAACAAGTGAATACAGTGACCCCCAAGCCAAAAATAAAGCCCCAATTTTTCAGAATCTTCACTGCCAACCCATCCAAACCTTAATAGTATTGAGTGAGCCAAATATATCCTTTGTTACCACACCCTCTAGTGTATCTCCTAAATTAAGGGCGATTAGTTACTTCAGTTTTCTTTTCAGAGAATGACAGAGCAGGGACCACTAGACGGGTGATGGAAGAAACTGCCCAGTAAATCCTTTGGCGAGATTTTCAAATCCATGGAACTAACCAGAGAGAAAAATCAAACTGATTTCTTATAACAGGCCGCATGTAACTTTATACTCTACTCTTGTCCAAGTCCTAGTGCTTTCCTTCAGAAGAGTTAATGTTCTTGTTTGGAAATTATTTATAAATGCTATAGCTTGATAATTAGGAACACCTCTCCCTCATTCTCCATTTGATGGCCTTGCATGGCAGCCGCAGATCCCTATGCACCGGATTCTATTCATATTACACGTTCCGCAACAGCAGTTTCACAGTATTTTCATAAACACACAATGAGCCTCTAAGCACTATCAAAAAAAGGATACCACAAACACTGGACATAGTTGTTTTTTCCTCTTAGGATACTAAGACTTTGTTGCTTCAAGGAAGCGTTTTTGTCAGAAAGAAGAAATTAGAATCACAGAGAAAAAAAAAATAATGTATGCTTTGGACTGCATAGCATTACATACGAGTCTTCTACAGAAATGAAACACTATCCAATTAATTCTGTGCAGCTAAAAAATAGGAGGAGGTTGTCCATAGGCAGACAGGGAACCAAACAGCTTTTAAAATCTCCAGTGCCACAATTTTAACCTCAATGCATCCTATTTGCAAACAAATCATTGCTAAGCAGATAAAATTTTACTATTGTGAATAAAAAAATACTACTAAAATGTAATCAAAGTACTTAGTAAAGAATATACATCTTGTCCTGGACTACCCATTACTTTGCTGAAAATTTATATATGCAGCACGGAACTTCTTTTTGCAAAGATTTCCTTTTCAACAGTGTTTTAAAGTCATGCCTATTTACAGGACAAGCAATAATAAGCTTCCTTTTCGCACAAGTAGAAAATAGAAAACAGGCACTCAGCTATTTTTAATCTAACAATTTTTATCAGAATTCCTGTAACAATCAACTTGAGACACTGCAATTGTATTTAAAAAAATAAAACACAACAAGAAAACAGAAGTCTGCAGCAAATCTATTTACATACAACCAACAGCTTAGTACCTGTATAGCCCAACAACAATGAAAGGCAGCATGTGCTCCCTTTCTGCTTGGAAAGCAGTATTTAGGAAAACGGTAAGAACCTGAAGCAGTTGTTGTGAGGTTACTTACATAAGCAAAGATATGGTGAAATAATCTGGTGTATGTGGGCAGACCTTGGTAAATTTGTGAGAGTTAGCAAAGCTCAGTAGAGACATGGGATCACCTACGCAGAATGGTTCGCAGAGTCAGGGCTTAACACATGAAGGACTAAAACCTACCTAGTCTCTCTCCCCCCCTTTCACTGTCAGCTTTCATCTGTATTCATTACGGTCAATGTAAAATTCCTTTTGCATACCTCACAATATACATAAATTTTATTACATACATTATTAGAAGAAAAAAAGAAAAGAGCGTTATCCTAAGAGAGATTGCTCGGGTTTTTTTCTGAACCCTTTCCAACTGCCTTTCACCTTCGTACCAAAGGCAACAATTTTTGACAACTAATGAGCAAATTTAAAATGAAACACTGTTAAAGCTCTTACTCACAAAACAGTATTAAAGGCACCAAACTGCAGCTCAATCTATGATTAGGAGCAAAATTAAAGCATTTGATAAAATATATACTTTTGATCATGTAATATAAATGCATAAAATAGCAGATGCTCTTTAACTGTCAAGTATGGATTTTTCATATCTGGTACACAATTTACAGTCACAGGCCCTTGGTGCTGCAAAAGTATTAGTACAGCTATTAACTATTTAATTCTTTAGCTGACACTGTGTTTTAGGAAAGGGATTTAAATAATTTACTTCTACGTTCTACTGTTTAAATTTTGCTGCTAGGAATTCGTGCAACGAAGTTGTAGAAAAAACACATGACGCTTGTTGATAGTGATATAAGACAGGATTATTATAAAAACCAATTATATCTTTTCATTCTCTTTTGCTTAATTAAAGCAAGAAGAATCACTATCTTTCTCAGCAGCAATCATGTGGAAGCTGTATAGCACAGATACAGTAATTAACTTAACCTTATCACTTAACTCTATTGGGTCATTCGAGTGAGGCACAGTATCAGAGCTCAGAATCAATGCTGTAACGCTAACATCTTTGAGCAGTTCAGAGATTGAATAATGCCATCTGTAAATGGACGGTCTTTGTTCCTGCTTAGCTACGCTGGATAAATGTTCCCGCTCATAACTTTAATATGGCAGCTTAACCATTTAATCATTGTACATTAATACATTATCAATATTGTGAACATGTAAGTACAAAATTACTTGTCAAAGTAATCAGATATCACCGATTTTTGTGCATAAATACGATACATGTGGGATTTTGTCTTAATTATATATTTTCACAAAAGAAGATATAGCCTAGATATTTTTTTTAAGAGAGATTGAAAAGAATGATCACTTCTAAATGTAAATTTATTTTCCCTTCATCCAAAGTAGATTTTTAAAATTAAAAGCAATGTTCTGTATTCGCTTCGTTAAATTAACCAAGTGTGCAAAGTTTAGTGCATTTTAGCTATACAGGGGATACTTGGGCATCTGGGGGATTTTCATAACTGAAGACTTGTGCTGTATCACAACAAATTAAGCATAATTAAACACTCTGTTCAGTGTCTATTGTTAATTGCAGCAGCTAATTTGATGCTTAGTTAGTGTTATGTTCCAAACTACTTCCAAGCACGTGGAATTCCTCAGTTAAGACTGCTTGCTTATAGCCCTAAACTTATTTTTTTCCACGCTCGTTCGACAGATTTTAGCTCGTTTATTACTTTCGTTAAACGATCAGAAATTCCCTTGCCAAGGCAGTACTTGGAGGTCCTTCACTTTCACCAAGTCAGACACTAAATCATAGGGGACGATTATCAGCAAATGCTCTCCGACAGGCCCTAAGCCTGCTGAGGTAATGCAGCTGACAAACTTTGATGCGCCATGCCCGTGCACATTATGTTCACGTAGTGTGTACATCTGGGCACCCTTTATGGCGATGCAGCAAACAGCCAATCATTTATTCCACTCTAATTAGCACACATGTAAATCCTCACCAATCAAGCCACTCACGGGGTTACCGTTGTGGCAGCCATACAGCAAGCTGGCAGGACATGGGAAGAAAGTACAAGAAGCAACTATTGGGTTTGATTTGAACCTGCCGTCACGCCACGGCAGGTCCCCCCAGTCCTGACTGTAACCAGCTCTCCCCTTCACAACCCATCACCCAGCTACAGGAGAAAAAGGTCATCGGGCAGACTGCCGACCGGCCAAGATGCTTTGATTCTTTACAGGCTTTGGGAGCACACCTGAAGCGACACTCGTCTCCGATAGCTTACAGCGCAATAGCTGTCGCGGGCAAAAGTCAGGCGTAGCTTTAAAGCATGCAGCACAGCATGGAGTACGCGGTACCTGAAAGAAGCACTGTCCACCTCGATATTTTAGACCCTGTTATGTCGCCAGGAAACTATCTGCCAGGTGTCAGCATCCCTTTTCTTCCTCACGAGCCCAGGCGCCTCTGCGGTAACTCTTTTATTTTGAAATAAATAGCAAACGCCTTCAAAAGGACAGATTCGGGCATTCAGAAAAACTACTGACACCGGTTTATATTATGCAACTCCAAAGAATACTGTGTGCTTTGAAATACCTAACGTGGTTAGCTCCCATTTCCTAAAATTGAATCAAGCGAGTATGTAACACCCTACAGTGCTATTCATTACTAAATTACAAAATGCTCTATTTCAAAACGGTTTTAAAACGGGCACGCTTATTGTCAAGGATACGACAGTTAGCTTAACAAACGTATTCCTCAAAACGGAGAGTATGTCTTTTTAGAACAAAAATCTACTTAAACCTTGTACCTTCATGCTTTCAGTGCTTACTGCAAGAAAAAAAAAGTTAGTAATAAAACTGCATTTAGCAGTAGGATTTAGCTACACTGATTTACATTTTTATTCAATAGACTGGAAGGATGCAAAGACACATTCACTAAGCGAATCTTCAAACTTTTTATACTTATGTGTATTTGTACTCACCATTTATCTTCATCTGCATTTAAGTAAACATGTTTATAAATTGACTTGTTATATTATACAAATTAATGAAGCAACTAGCTATGAGAAGTTTGGCATCGGCTCATTTTTCAAGCAACTTTCAATAAAATATCACTGGAAATAATTATTCTTCTAAGATTATATGGACAATCAGAACAGAGAGACAGAAAGAGAAACTAAACCGTGGTGATCCTTCTCCAGGTAAACTGGAGCAAAGACAGTAGGATGAAAAAACTGCTTAGAAATTTAACATTAGAGCCATATTTTTAACAAAGTTTTATAAGCAAAAGAAAAATATAAAATGAGGTTATCTTCCTTCCAGTAACATGAAAACAGGACAACAACGCAATAAATACTATATGCCTACCAAAAAAACGAACAAGGAAGCATACGTATCTTGTGCAATACTCAGCTTTTATGAACAGAAAAATATTGGGAGGGGAAGGGGAAATTTCTTCCTCACTTGAGGGATGCTTTCCATGTCGATACTGCCTCTGTAAGCAGTCTCCCCTTGCCACAGAGCTACCACCAAGCCAGGAGGCAGGTTGTAGCGCTTAGCCCACGTATGGGCAGTTCTGTAGGACGGTCCCTGCCAGGTTAGCAAGAAATCCCTGTCTTTGCATAAGGAGTCTTATTGGGTTATGAATCCGCTCCCGGGATATCTGTGACTTAGCTACTGATACTAGACGCTCCTATTCTAAACTTTACTTCCAAATCAAATCTGAACATGTGTGTTTGCGTGACCGCTGGACACCCATGGCTTTGCCAAGCCGGAGGTCGGGGAAGGCGGCCCGTGGGATGCAGCCGTGTGCTGGGGGGCAGCCGGAGCCCTCGCACCTCCCCACACCCTGCCGTGCCTGCCCAGTGCTGTCTGGGGGGACGGCTGACACACACGGGACCCAGGAGGAGGGGGTGGTGACCCAGGGCCGCACAGAACACAGCCCTCCTTTCCAGACCCCAAGGAGGTGACCTCGTGCTTTAGGGCCAAAAAGTATCAAGCGCTGCTCCTGCGGGGATCATGCCCTCAAAGACGCTCATGAGGAAGGTTCCGGAGCTGCTGAGGGCAGCCAGCCCCTGCATGAAGCTTGCCCTGCTGCGCCACCTCCTCCCGCCTCCCCTCATGCGACCCCTGTCAGACAATTTCGGCACATGGCCACAGAGGGCAGAGAGATGGCAACGAATAATCCCTATCCCCCATAAGCGACCTTTTGGGGATTCTTACCTAAATATACAGTTCCAGTTTAAAAAAAAAAATAAAATAAAATAAAAAAGGCAGAAGACTGTTGGTACGGCAAACCCAAACGCAGTAGGCGATGGTGGGCGAGACCATGGCCATGGGCCTGCAGGAGGCACCACCCTCTCCCTTCGGGCTCCTGCCAGCCCACCCCTGGGTGGCCCCAGGCAGGGGTGGGGGGTTGCAGGGGCACCGATGGTCCTAGTAGGCACGGGAGCTCCCAGCTTCAGCCTGGCTTGCCCCAGGGCTGGCAAGCATGGCAGAGGCTGCAACCCCATGGACCACGTTCAGGTAGAGGGCCACCACCTTGCACCTACTGCCCATAACGCCGGCCTCCAGGAATGGGGCAAGGCAAAGGAAGAGTGGAATAAGGTCCTGTGGTGACTGACAGCCAAGTACCACACTGCTCCCTACAGCCAGAACGTCGGCTGCTGTCTCCTCTGCCAGTTACTGGGTAAAGTCACAAAAGAGCAGGGTCTGGGCCACCCAGCACGTCCATGGGGAAGGTGGCAACTATGGCACTCTGTACTCCTCAGAGTACAGAGCAAAGAGAAAGGCCACGGACAGACCACCTCTACCAGCTCCTTGGGAATTCTGTACAAATAAATGAAAAATTACATAATAATCTTATATTCTCTTTTTCAGATACATCTACAGATTTCTTTTTTTATTTGATACAGGAGAGGGTTTTTTTTTCCTTTCTTCATTATCCCAGAATGAAAGAATATTGTCCATGTACAATGCAATAAAGTTTGGAACACAAGTGCTTACAAACTGTTGAAAACTCATTAAGTATCCCCTTTGATCTGTTAATAAAGTAAATAGAGCAATACATTAAGTAACCTGATCTAATACTAAAAAGATTTTTGTGCCTTTTACTTCTCATATGGTTCTCCTTCTAGATAAACAAACACTTATGTGCAGTTGCAGTTTTCTTTCATTATGTCATTTAATTGGAAAACTAAACCATCTCAGTGGTTTCGTTACCAAATTTGAACACAGCTGCTTTACCTCTTCCAGCTATACAGAAAATGTTTAAAAGTTATACGTCAGGAGTTTTTAACAAGTTTTAGCTACACAATCCACTTGTTTCCCTTCATTGCATACTGGTGGATGTTCTTCAGTTTCCAACAGCACAATCAGAAAAACAAAACAGTAGTTACAGCATCGTCGTCAGATCCCCCAAATTCGACAGCCACACCAGAAAGGCAGCAATGACCCTATGCCATCTGCACGTCACTTCAACTGCTCTGCAATCAGCAAGGTGGCCGGCCCACATCAATAGTTGGGTAAACATGATGGTCCTGCAGCCTTTGAAAACCTGACCTTTTTGTCACATAAAGGTCAGAGAACATTATTCTAGCAGCATGCATGGCTCTAGTACCCGAAACAGCATCCCAGCCACCCTAAGGGAGTACAGAACAGATATAAGAAAACATCTGGAATGGCAGACAATTCTGAGAAGACCAAAAAATTAAATGAAATACGGTAGACCTCTGTTTCTTTAGGGGAAAAAATCCTCAGTGAGGATTAATAAAAATTATGAAGGGAACTGACGCAATCACTGTAGGTGGCTATCTCAGCTCATCTCAAATGCAAAAGCAAGGAAAAGCTCACTGTAAGCTATAAAAGGCAAAGGCAATCAGGCAAGAAGGGCAAATATGTAGGAACTCTAATTAACGAACAATAAATGCATAAAATAAACTGCCGAAAGATGAAATCAAAGCAGGTACGTTTTTCTTTTTTTTTTTTTTTTTTTTTAATGAGCCAATACACTGGTCCACAATTAATTTTTGGTAACAATTTAATTATGACAATGAATAGCTGTTAATATTTTTTTCCCCATTTCCTATGGGAAATTGTAAAGCAGCTTGTTAAAGTAACAAAAATATATATTTTTTTGTTTTCTCTTTAAACATGCTTCCATCAGCTTCTTCGGCCCAGAAGACCAATGTGCTGTATAAATTCTTGCCTGTTGAACCTACCTGAACTAACATGTACTACTAGCAGTCACAGCACTGCAACCACGGTGTCCAAAGAAGAGATCTTATCTGCAGTCTACAGCATCTGCCTGTTTAAATTAAAGGGAAATTCAGTGTTTTATGATGTCCAGCAAGCAATAAAATTTTGTGATGGTAGTGTCATTTTGTGTACTAAAATCTACCTGCCATTTCCACTAGACACCATTTGCTATGCTGCTTGGAATGCACAGTAGTATTTTAGCATTCTATAGAAGAACTGAAGCCCATATATTCAAAATATTAAGTAGATAAATCCAAATATTATCTAAAATTTCCATTAAGTAAAAAGATCCTAATGTTAATTTATGTTTTAAAATTCTGCAATAGAAAATTAATTTGAAACTATTGATTACTGGGTTTTGTCAAAAAATTTTTATCTGTGTACAATACTTTCTGTAATTTTGAGATTATTTGAGATGAAATGTTTGAGATTATAGCAAATTGTTTCACCACACACATATCCCAGTTTGTTTTACCTGCCAAAATCAGGACCGTGGCTTAGCCAAACCATTCACTGACATGAGACAGAAGCTAGAGAAAAGCATTTGCAAATACAGCAGAGTACGTGGCCAATGGCACAGGCTGGCCATCTAGTACAAAAGACGACTGATTGATTGTTTCGGATTATTTGAGTAAAGGACTCTTGAGATTGCTTTATGCAAAGCCATGTTAGCTGTTTATGAAGAAAAGCACTTTTTTATTCAGCACGCTCAGGTTTGTACTCAAGCTAACATCCCTTCCCTGGATCACCACGGATGGATTAATTCTTCTGCGCTCGTGCTCGCTGATGGATAATGGTTCAAGAGAAGGAGAAGGTAGGGGGTTATCTTTGAGGATCTTAACGCTACCTTTGCTACCAAGCGCACAGACTCCAGTAAGTCACGAATGCCAGGCAGAACTCTCCCGTGACACATATCTTTCTTCAGCAGCTACATACAAAAATGACAAGGAATGACAGTCAAAGACTTGACATGTTCATGTACCTTGGACTACAGACTCATCCCTACTCCCATCTCTCTTTTTTTTTTGTAATATCTGTCTCCTCTACTATTCCTGTTTCAACCATTCATGTGATTTCATTGTCTGTTATGGCCATCTCCTTATATACAGCGCCTGTAGGCATTAATTTTATTTAATGTACTATATGCTTGACACTCCACATGGTGTTAATGAGTTGCCAGCTGCCTGTTGTGATACAAGAAGTAACCGCAAACCCAGTGTCGCCTTTACTTCTGCACTGGTTCCGTTTTCTATTGTGACACATAAATGTCAACTGGTATGATCAGAAGTAAACAGTCATGACAGACAGGAAAAAAGGAGCTGACAGTTGAAGGTGGTGATATCCATTAGGCTTCTACAGCTGCCACCTCCTGGGGAGACTGCTGAAGGATTTGAAATGTGGCGCAGAGCTCCTGGCTAACATGGCTCTATGACAAAGAATATGCTTACCTTCAAAATACCTGGCCTACCACCTAACCATCTGGCTTATTATCATTCAGCTAAATCCACTTATATGCACAGAAAGGAGAAAGCCATGATGGAACATCAGAAGTGCATAAAAAGGGCAGAAACATTAGTCAATCAGCCCGATGATTCCCGAACAGTTGTTAAGGGAGCATGTCATTGCCTTGCTCACTTAAGCATGGACATAAAAGAAAAGAGCTTCCCAAAAAGACAGAGTTTAAGATTTCAATTAAATTAAGCTGAATCTTAAGATGTCCATCAAGAGTAGTTAGAAAGATTATATCCAAGTCAATCTTTATTCACATTTCACTCTTTGTGATAGTAGATTAAACACTTCGTTTTGTTGAAGAGAGAACTTTTACCTGATAAATACAGAAGCGAGAAAAATCACTTAGGTTAAATACCAGGCTGGTTTTCTTACCACAACTGGCTCCACTGGACTTTAAGTTGTGCAAATCAACCAAAGCCTGTATTTGACGCGCGAGAAGATGATCGAGGAAATTTGAGACCTCCCAGTGAGTGCAAAGCCCCAGCAGACACCAGTGCCTTTCCTCTCTTTCTCCCCCACACCTCTCCGACACGTTCACAAGGATGTCAGGGCAGAACGCAATCCTCAGATGGCACATGTACCTCTAGGCTGCTGCAATTTATGCCAGGGCTAACATAGCTCAACCCAGAAAATTAGAGTTGTAACTGCTTCCATAATCTCCTCTTTCCATCCCCCACACCCAGAGCAATATTTTTCCTTATAAGAAGCTAAGTTAATTGCTTTTATTATACACAATATTCATTCCTTAGATTTCCATCACCAATAGAGCTATTATAAATTATTTTAGCTGTACTCTTCATGCTTTTATCCCAGTATTGATTTTATTTTTAATGTAAACTTTTAAATTATAATGCCAGAGAAACAACTACTTTTATATAGCTACAAAGGCTAAATTGCAAGACCTGAGAGACAAATACAGGTAGGTGCTGAAGATATTTGATATGAAACATTAAAAGCTAATATTATTTTACGTAATACTAAAATGTAAGAAAATGCAAATGTAAAGGTAGTTCCACCTTCCAGTACAGAGCAATAATAAAGTATTAGATTCAAGCTTCATAATTAACTTAATCAGATGTTTTCTTTAATTCCCTAATTCCTTTCCTTCAGCCATCTAAGCTTTACTCAGCTTGAAGAATATAATTATGAAAAACACCAGCCGATACTACCAGAAATGTCTTCCTATGCTTGTGTTACAGGAAAGCATACGGTATTTTACAGCATGCCCAGTATTCGGCCATTGTAGTATTTTAGATGTATAGGCGCACATCCCCACATCTGCTAAGGAAATGTTTTTCTGTGCTTCTGATACAGGGACTTAGGGAATACCTCCTTTAAAACACTAAACTGAACACAGAATTTAAAGGTGTGTTTAGTCAGGTCTCTGTAAACATATGCACACAGAAATACCGTATGCAGAATCTCAGCATTTGCAATTAGTTGAAGACAATTTCAGTAAAAAATAAACCTTTTATACCATGGAATTAAAGCAATAGGTTAAATTGTAATTTTTGTCAACGAGTCCATTTTTACTCTATCGATTTGCACAAGGTGATGCGGTGCACTGATTTGAATCTTATATACAGAAGTGATGTTGCATTAATTGAAAAATAATTGGATTCCTCCCACTTTATAAGATTCCCTTACATTATCAAAGTGTTAATCTGTGATGAGTTTTGCAAAACTCACAAACCTAAAAATCACTGATTTATATCTTAATTCAGGTATGCCAAATACTTCAGGATGAGGAATTCCAAAATAACAGACTACGCAGACTGCAATGCAAACATGAAACAAAAGTAAAAACGTTAGCGTTTTCTTTCCATATATTGCAGCATATTAATTGTTGGTTTTGGTAACGTAGCTTATTAGTTTTGCATAATTTAAGTTTTAATTCATCGTTTAATTTTTAATTAAGTAGTCTCTTTCAAGATGAGCTTTCTGCTCGGATTTTAGTTAGATGCTAAACATGCTATGCATAAAAGCAATGGCAAGAATGTAATATTTAGTTCATACGATTTCTCTGTGATTTCAGACACGAAAGTAACCAGTTTTTCAGAGTACAAAATAACAGCAATTGTAAAATGTCATATAAATTTTAAATAATTAAAACCCTCTGAAAAATTCTGAAAAAGTAGTGGGGCAATTATACCGAGAAGAAGAGCTATATACCTTTTATAGATTTTGCTATGGATTTTTTTGGTTTGGTTCTTTGGTTTTGTTTTGAGGTTGGGGTGGTTTTTTGGTTTTTTTTTTTGTTTCTTTTGGTTTTTTGGTTTTTTTTGTTTGTTTGTTTGTTTTTGTTTTGTTTTTTTTTTTTTTTTTCAGGTGTAGTTCTCCCCCCTCCCCCAAATCCTGCAAGAGCAAGAACACTGTATTTTACAGGGCTAACTCCCTACAGAACATGACAAACTCTATGCAGTTCCAACTATGGGGAAACAGGCTAAAGCCCTGAGCAAGGGTTACATTTATTTTTGCACATAAAGAGAAAATTTAAGAACAAAAGCTATTTAAAATGGCAACAAAATAAAATTCAGTGGGAATTCTAATTAAGTATGAAACTAGTCTGAATGCTTATCTATGTGTATTAAAAAAAAGAAAATATAAAGTCTTGCTTACCGTAGACTACCTGTGGCTTACTGGAAAATTCATGTAATGACAGCATTACAAACTCCATGGACATGACATTTTTAAGTGTTATTGGCTTGATTTTCTCAATATTTATTTCAGTGAGAAAAAAAAATCTTGTTTTAAGAACACATCTGTCAATTCAGCTGAATATTGCGAGTGCTCCCAGAATTTCTTAGGCCCGCAACTGCCTGCCTTCAAGGTGAAGGAAGGTCAGCAACAACATACCTGAGATACCTAACACCAAAACCCAAAACTAACCCACTGCACATGCTTTTTGCACACATAAAAATAAATACATAAATACCAGTGCAATCCCAATCACCATTTCTTTGCAAATCTCTTCAATGTCCTGAAAAAAACAACGTTGGTTTACATACAGGTTTTTATACCAGAACTACTTCAGTTACCACTAAGACCTCTACATTTAATTCCAAGTAGCAACACCTATAGTGTCCAGAATTTGTCCCTACAGAGAAAAGTACCATCGCACTGAGCAAGACACATAAAAATACACGTACGCACACATACACCTTTCCTAAGTGAAAGGGGAGCTGATGACTATTCCAGTTCTGGCAGATTCTTTGGCCTCATGGTTGAGGGAAGGTTGAGTAACCCCCACATTTGAAGTCTCTAAACCTCGGAGCTTATTTTACAACCACATGTTTACTAGCTGGGTGAGCTGCAGTGAAATTCAACCTCAGAAAAGAGGAATCCCTTGTAGGATCCACCAGTTAAGATCCAGTTCCCCCGTTTCTCCAGAAGAAGTTAACTTTTGAGGGTGTTCCCTCCAGGCGGGCGAGATCTCCCAGCAGCACCCATCGCTGCCAGGCTCCTCTTTCAGTGGCACAGCAAAGCAGAGGCCCTGGAGGCTGCAAACTCAGAAAAATTTAATCAAGAAAGCTGTCGTGATGTGCCAGAAAATTTGCCAGGTAAGGACGAAGGAAACAAGTCAGAAGTTCGCACTTCCTTAGAATGTTTTATTTTGGGTAAATCTACATTCTTTAAAGAAAATGTTGATGAAATATTTTTTAGCAGCTTACTTGTTGTTCAGCTAGATTTCCGGAGGAAACGAGGAGTAACGAAACCTTGTTTGGAGATCTCAGTCTCAAAGTTGGCCTCCCTTAGGGCTGGAGTTGCTCTACGTGAACGGGGCAGTAGCCTGTTCTTTTAAATCTGACTACGGGGATCAGTTTCTCAATCTGAAAAAGAAAAGCAGCGTCCAGTGGCTGACCCCGAGGTGCGCAGTAAAGGTCTGTCAGGGGAGATACACATAAAGATGGGCTACGTGCAACTTAAGAGCAGAGTACAGCGTGTGTTTGCTCCCGTTCAGCGGGACGGAGCAGGAGGAAGCCCTGGTTTGCAGACCTCTGCACTGTTGTAGTAGTCTGTTGTTCGACTACACCTAAGTGTGCATGGCAGAGCAAGAAACTACTGAAATATTAATGTTTAGATTAATCACACTGGTTCTTCAGCTTTTCTGGGTATTTGTTGGTGTCATTTTTTTATTTTTCTTCAGTTAGTTGGTTGTGGGTTTGGTTTTTTTGTTGTGGTTTTTTTTTGTTGGGTTTTTTTTTTTTTTTTTTTTTTTTTTTTTTTAAATCAAATGGCTAAACTACAAAGACCACAGTCAGCCAAAACACTCCACTGAGTTGTGGGAACGTTGGTTGTCTCAGTTTGGCAAGTTTCCTATTTAAATCAAATGTTTCAGAGAAATTCAGAACGGGTTAATGATTCTTTTGAAGATGTCCATGTTATTTCAAAAGATGGTTTTGCATAAGAGTTAAGATAAAGGCTGCAGCAATCCTAATGGAAACCCAAGATCCAGCTTTAAAGCCGGCTGCTGAAAATATCTAGTAGGAGCAATGGAAGACTGAGGTTGAGACTTAGTGGTATTACTTCACTAATATTCAATTAAACTTTCTGACAGGAAGATCTGGATAGACCAGCATTCACCACAGGAAACGGTCACTTATTAAGGGCATTAAAACAGCTCTCTTCTAGAGACAAAAATATGAAGTACAGTATCAACAAACTCTCCAGTTGTTCCCCATCATCGGGGTGCTAGCACTGCAGAAAGAAATAAACTTACTCAGCAGTTCAACACAGAATAAAAGATTTCCTCTCCTTGAAGTGCAGCAACATAGCACATCTTCTCTATACCTCTATACGTTCAAAACCTGAATAATTGGGTCACTTGGCCTGTGTGAGTAACCTATTTTGCTGTCATATTTATATAAACAAACAATTATTTTTAATAATCATTCATGCTGCTTGACTTACTAATCTTATCAGATAACAGTAGTGCACTCCAGCAATATAAAAGAGCCATGACAAAAATTTATCACCTAGCCTTCAGCTGTATACAAAAGTATCGGAGAGAATGAAGATAAAAGAGAGAGATTTCCAAATTCGCACACACCTTCCCAACACTGAAGGCCAGGCAGGAAGGGACTGAAGCAATTCCTGTTTCCCCACCCACGGACACCAGTGGCGGCAGCCTCTGTCACTACAAGATGCATCAGAGGCATCGCTGCAGATCAGCATTTGGCTGGTGGTGATAAGGAGCCACTAAGACAAGGAAGGTGATACACTTGTGGTAGAAACGGTTATCTTCCACTGCTCATCACTGAACATTCATTTTGAGCCGAATTTATGGTAATTTTGAGTAAGAGCACTGCTGATTCCTCAGTCTGCATTAGTTTGTCTATGTAAAATACGTAGCTGTAACACAAATGCCACGTTTAAACCTGGCACTCTGATTTGCCTGAATGTGCTGATAACCCAGAAAACACGATAAGGATGTAAGAGCTGGCAAACTAAGCCCGAAATAAAACTGGCAATCACGACCAACACACGCACACACACACACACGAGCCTTTCCCTCTATCAGGGCACTTACCAGGTTTGTTTTTTTTTTTTTTACCTCCCCAGACACCTATCTCCACAAAACTTTCAGGAACAGAGGCCGTAACCTGAAGTACTATAATAAGGTGTAAATCACGCCTCAAAGACAGATCGATCAAAGTAGGGGAAGGTAGTAGGCTGTTCATCTCTCAAGGATTTAAGACATTACCTTTGAATGAAAAAAAATAAGCATTTTAAAATTTCGTTTTCCTTTCACCTAAGGCCCTAGCAAACAGCATAAATTTTGAGCAGCCATATCTATTTTTCAGTGGGTAAACGGGCAAAAGTTTCTGGGCATTACCATATTTCACAATCCGTGAGGGGTTTTCCGTTGTAGTTTTGGGCCCAGTGAGATTCAGAAAGTACAAAAGGGCACATAAGATGCTGTACATTTTATACCCAGTAAACTCTGATCTGCGATTGATTTATACAGTGTGCTAAGTCTTTATTTCTTTTCCTTTAGCTTGGCAACATAATTTCACTTTGATGGTCAGCCTTTCAATTAATCAAAGTGGACACAGCATTTGCAGCTTCTTTTGAAGTCAGAAAGAATTGTGTGCTCAGGACCTCTTAAAATGAGACCACTTATTTAGGTACTTAAAGATGGCTGTCAACACCTAACTCCAGTCTCCCAAGTTTGAAATTGCTGACTTTAGTAATTTGCCCAAGGAAAGTGAACCTGGGGCACAGGGAGACTACACAAAATCTTACCGCTCACGACCAAAAACGTCCTTGGCTCTTAGTTATATGTGCAGACAAATCTCCTTCTCGACTGGTTTGCCAGTACTGAAACACATTCAAGTACGGAGCAGTAGGCCATTTCTAATACGCCGGTTTGGTCAGAACTGTTTTCTAGGGGGATCTGATGTCCAACTGCAATTACGTGATAATGGAAACCAGGCAGGGATTTACAGAAATCAGAAGAACACAGCAAACTTGTAAGGCGTTCCTCTGTGTCCGACTGCTCAGACGAATTGCATCCAGGTCTGCTGAGCACTGGCGTTCCGTGCTTAATTTCAGTGCCCAGAGGTAGACAGCCCGATACGGCAAGCACGGGCTGACATCGCAGCCCAGCACACGGGCAAGCCGCGCTCCTCCTCTGGGGCAAAGAGTGTTATACGTTCACAAGAACTCCTCTCATAAACTAAGAAGTGCTAGAGCATTAATAAAGACTAAAAAAAAAAAAGAATTAGCAGCTGGGTGGAGCTGATTCATTTCCCAGTACAGTGTCTTTTTCCCTTCAGTTATGTGTCAAACAGCTTGTCTGCACTGACATGCAAATGTAGCTAGCGCAGGTGACGGGAGATGATGTGCTACATGAAGGAAACCACAAAAGTTCACATCAGGGCCTGTAACGGGCTGGTACCCCGGTCGTTAGGCCATAGCGAAGCTCAGAGTACCAGATTACAGCTGTGGCTGCTATCTGCCCTTGTTAAATCAGAGCTAGCAGAAGTGTGCCTGAAGAAATGCTTTGCTGTGCTCTACAGACCTTTTACGAGAGGTACGTGAACTACAGAGGTCCAGGGAGGAGTTATGGTGCTAGGGGCAGGGAAATGGATTTTCCTTTGTAACTTGCAAGATATCACAGAAAACTGTAAGCACTTTCCCCTTCTATTTAGAAAATGCATCTTGCTACTTCACTTGTAACACGTAATACATTACATCAGAGCATACCGGGTAAAATACTTGCTTTGTAAAATTTTTATTGCGTACTGATTTCAAATACTTCAGATACAAATGAAGCTCAATATAAAAATCAGTATTGAGTTACCTGCAAGCATACATTACCATCCATCTAATGCCAGTCTACCTTTCCTTCAATAAATTATTTTGCACCTAATATAAGTTAACACACATCCCTCCACCACAAAATTTTTGAATAACGCTACCAAATCCATTAGTAGACCAGATTCTTGCACCTATTGTCCTTAACACAAACAATACATAATAAAAATCCCTCAGCAATTTTCAAAATGGGGAGGGAAGGAAACAAGTCGGGAAATACAGAAATGACAGCACCCACCCATCCCAGAATAAAATCTGGATGACGCTGTGTATCACAGGTAGGGATATTATCAAAAGCTTTCATAACCTGACGTAGGCTTCCACCCATAAAACATCACACTGTTACATTTGGATATTTTCAAACCCTATCAATATCTGATTTTTTCTCTAGTTTTTCATATTTTAAGCTTTGGGTTTAGTTGGTTGTTTTGTTTTGTTTTTTTTTTTGTTGTTGTTGTTTTTTTTTTTTTTTTTAAAGTTTGGATCACATCAGTGAGAACACAGGATATGCTAAAACATTACATTTCATACATGTTGAATTCTGCTTAAAATACTCAGTTCACCTCCCTCTCAAGTCTCAACTTTTGCAACAGCAACCATACAGTAAGTCTTCACAATAAACCAGGATTTACAGATTACTACTGGTTGACAGCTGAGGTTCAAAAAAAATTTATAATTACATTACTCACTGCACTAACAAACAGGCAAAGCATAAAATAAGAACCTCTAAGAGAAGGGATCCATCAACTACAATTAAACAAAAGAGTTGTCAACCAGTCCATATTATAAAATTCTTAAAATTAAGAAATTGCAGTTTTTAAAATAGAATTTTTTTTAAATGCAGCTAGTAGTAAATTGAAGAATCTGTTAAATGTGAGATAGTAGCCTATGACAGCAGCTAGTCTACCACCCAGAAGTTCATCAGGGCAAAGAGATGACAATGATTAGTATATCAATCTGGAAGGGAAAGAAACAAAATACTTTTTCCCATCCCAAATTTGCTTGGAAAACCTGCGTAGTACAAAAAAACTCACAACCCTCATATGCCTAAATAATCTGTAAATCCTCATTACAAACCCTTAACACTAAAATGTATATAATTTAGAGGAAGAAAAATGCTTTGAAGACAACTGAACTTGTAAGAATACTGCAAATAAGTGATTCCCTTAACTGCATTCCATATACTTCCATGTGAAAAGACAGTATTAAATGATTCAATGTCCTTAATTGTGTTGCATTCAGCCTAAGTAATGGTGTCTAGACTGGGTAGCAGAGCTGTATTGTGGTGTGTCTTAGCATCCTTTATCACTCACTTGCACACATTAAGACATTCAAAATATATTACACCCCCCCAGTCTTCACACGTGACTTTCTTTCCTACAGAAAGGAGTACAAAGGGGAATTAGAAGTCTCTGAACCTTACTACGGAATCAAAAATAAAGGTTGACAAAGCGTTTCTCAGCTCACCAAATTAAACATAGCCTGTGGTAGACTATTCCACTTCCTTCCAGTGATTTGCTACACTTACTTGTTGTGTTTTACCAGGTGCTCTGGAAGCAACTCAAAGAGCAGAAACAACACGATGCAAAAACATGAAGTGGCCAATAATACAGCATAAAAGCAAAAGACCTGCTCCAAGCAAACTCGGCTCCCCTTGCCTTCTCGCTGCCGTCAGGGAAAACGTCCTGCTCAGCACCTCTCGCTCCTGGGCCAACACAAAGAAAAGGTCAAACAGCTGTAGCAGATGCAAAGCAGCCCAAATTAAGGGTATGCTTAAACACATTAATGCAGAACAGGTGAGCAGGTGAGTGCTGCCATTGACATCCATACAGTTACCTGGATGCAAACAACCTGTGGAAATATTTGCATAACCTATTCAGTTCTGGGAAATGGGTCATGATTTGTATCATATGTGAGCGAATAACTCACAAATAGAGATTTATAAACAACCTGCTTACTAGAAATCACCTACTCGAGTCTTAGAGGCACATTTAACCAGGAACAGACCAGCAGTTCCTTTCACCGAGCATCTGTGCCTCCAGCTTCAACATTTGTGCAGTTTAACAAAATTCCTTAACGTGCATAACTTGTGGTGAATGGGTCTGGCTATGACACAGGAAAATAAACTATTTACAGTTTTATGTGCAACACAACTAACCACTCGGTTTGCCATTACTTGCATGTCTTAAGTATAGTAAATGCACTGCTATCTTTGTTTACGCTTTGCTTTTAAACAAAACCAAACAAAAAAACCCTAAGAGGGGTAATATTAAGAACTGTATTAAAAACAGGAATGTGAGGAAATCCAAAGATACTTTTTCAACATCGTGCACAAGCCAAGGCACGCTACTTACTTATATACACATGCAGATTATATGAAGACATATTTTACATCATATGGAAATTAACTTGTGTTTTAAAGAGTAAAAGATTAAAAGAACCATCTAGAGCCTGCTTTGTTGATACACGGGATTCTTTCTACGGTTTTAAAATTTGCTGCCAACGACTTAAGTCTTTTTAACAATATTTACTATTTCTAACCCAGTTCGCTGTTTGCTATGCCTTTCCACCCCCTCCCTGCTCCCAATGAAAGGCATCTCCTCGGCAGTGTACTGCTTGCCTTTAGAGACCTGACCCACCACTTTGGAAGGCTGAGATCATACATCATGCGATGGGTGTCCTGCAGGAACTCTCTGTGCCCCTTGATTTTTACTTCTCTTGTGTTGTCTTCTCCTGTCTCTCCTGTTAATACCATTCCACCGCTCCAAAAGTAGCAATCCTCTTTTCCTCTCAATTCTCCTAATAAACCTAATCAATCAAATTCCACGGCAACTGATCTCTACTTCAAGCTTGAAGGCTGCAAATTCTACTTCAGACCTGAAGAAGAGCTGGAAGTGCCCAAAGCCTATATGTCTTTTCCAACTGTATCTGCTCGTCGATTATAAGGTATTATCTCTGCTTACAAACCTAACCTTTGAATTTTCCACACCATATCGCTCATCTAAATATTGTACTCTGGTTTCTTCTCTGCTCCACAGCAGCCACGTATCAAGGAGTGCTGAGAGAAGCTCCGTTGCAAAGTGGTGTCTAATTATTTGAGTTGAACATTCCCAGGTATGTAACGAAGCGGTGGAAAAGAAGAAGAAACTAATTGGAATTAAAATTTATCTTACAAACCACAGCCACAGTATAAAGAAAATTGCATGCCAGGAGTCAAAAGAGTTAGAATGCAAGTTCCCCTTGTATCAATACTCGCAGGCAATCACTCACCTTTTTATGGAAAACAATGACCTTTTTTGATACAATGGTGACCCAGCTTAGAAGAGTAAATGGAAAAAAGTATAAAAAAAAAAAAGACCTTTTATTATTCCTTGCAATCAAAATGTAAAAATTTAAATGATCTAAAAAAGCACCTCTTTATTAAAGAGTTGATGAAAGTGTGGGTCAGTCCTATTATCCTTTTAAATTAATAAAAAATTCCTGATCTTTTAAAATTCAGAAGAATAATGTATATTTAAAATATTCTCTAATTACTGCAAAAGTATTAATTAACAGTTCATGGATGCATAAGTAGTGAGATGAAGGAATAAGCCATCTACTCACTATAAATATAAGCTTAAAAAATCATTTTATAGCATTTTTGTAGCTGTATGATGTTAGGCAGGTCATAACACTAGTACTTTCCTCTGAAAACCTAATAATTATTAACCTTTTTAATTTTTAAGCTGAATATTGACTTTGCAATAAATTGGAGTAAGTTCAATCTTACAGTCAATTCCAAACATGAAAGAGTTTCTCTTCCAGCCACACTGACCATTAGCACTAATTTACAGATATTTTCTTAGGCTTGACTCGAAGAGAAGTCTGAATTATCTTTCTGCAAACGATTTTAAGTAACAGCACAATAATTCATATATAAAGCACAGAATTACAGATACATAAAATCGCTATTTTCTCTACCCAAGTATAAAAGGATATTAAAAGTTATTCCAAATTGCATAGGAAAACATTAAAATATACAACGCAACCTTCCTTCCACAGTAAGACCCACAGGTAGAGAGGAAAAGCATGGGAGGCAATTCCGTTAAATTCAGCCCTTCAGAAAATGTGGTGAGTTTGCTTCTATACTTTAAGACTGCTATCGTTAAATGGGTTTTTTTGTTACATTTTCCAAAAAATACGCTTTCTAGTTAGATTTGACCACTCCTAGTTTTGTATGACATCCTTCAACTCCCAGAAACGTCCCTCTTCTCACCATAGGAGTCTGAATCACAGCGTAGTTAAGAAACTCCCCGTTCCCTGAGCGGAGGGCAGGTTGGCTGATCAGGCAGGGACTTCTTGCTCCTCCAGCCCATGCCCTCCTTTCCCCTTTGCAACACTAAGCCGAGACAAACGGTTACGCTGCACCAGCACCACGGGAAGGACTGCATTACCTCATCCTGGGAACCCAGAGGGAGGAAAAGAGGAAGAGGTGGGGGGAAGACATTATGCCGTGTTTCCCATGTAGCGTGTGCTGGAGAAATCAGTCAACTGAGCGGGGAGAGGGTGGAAGGTCCAGTGGTCCATGAGAAAAGCGCTCATGGCACGTGGGCTGTGTGGACCTGAGCTGGGAGGGAAGAATTCGCATTGGCAGTGCGGGGAAACAGTTAGGCAGCTATTGGGGTAAGAGATGCTCTCCCACGAGCTGGAGCATGAGTTGAGCACGGAGGCTGAAAAGGCCAGGCACAACTTGGTTGGAATTTGCAGTGTCAGGATTTTGTGGGGACAACAGAGTGTGGGCTGATACATTCACCCATAGGTTGGTGAAAAAGAAGGTTTGCTGCGGGCATGTGTAGGTCTAGGAAGCAAAATGTGCCAGAAATAGGGAGATTATAATAATAATTCAGGAACCTTTCTAAAATTTACAACTCAGAACTTCTCTGTTCCATACCAACTTCTCCATGGACACAGAGATGTCCCAACAGTGCAGAATGCTCCTTCCAATACGCAACAGGAAAAAAAGAGAATTAATCATGCAGACAGTCATAGCCTTTTTGTGTAACCACACTCCAGCACAGCATCCGCATCATTACCAGAATCTGGGCAAAAATTCACATCCCCAGTGCTGTATCAGACTCCCTTTTACTGTGCTGGGAAACTCATGTCACTACAGTTCCATATATAGGAAATTAAGAGTATCAGATAATATATTTATGAGGTTGATATTAACTTCAAACTTCAGAAACAATATTGGATAATTTCTTATGTTTTTTATGTCTATGTATAAAGATAGAAACCTCCTCCAAACAAACCCTAAAGCACTGTCAAGAAAATTATTTCAGGATATCCTTTTTATGTGGACAGAAAACACCACATGGTCCAAAAGATCATTTGTGTCACATAGTGTCACATGTCCGTTTAACTGATGGTATAGTTGTTTGATGTTTACTGCTAGGATCAAAGAAAAAAATAAAGGGAAGAAAAAAAAAAAAAAGAAGAAAACAAACAACTCCAAACAAACCTATATAAATTCCCATGCATTTCCTTCCTTGGAAGTTTTCTAATTTTAAGGATAAAATCATTTTGTGGATATTCATGGCAAACATAAAAATAAGCCGTTACATAGATTTAGTAAATTTTCTGACTGGCAGTTTAATTTTTAATAAACTGTCAGGACTCAGGCATATAGGGGACTGCCTTCATCAGGAAATACAACAGAAAAGAGTAAACTCATTAAATTAAGGTCTGCAATAGAGACATTGTTGAAGAAGCAACAACGTGCTGGAGTCTCTCCACCCACCGAGCTCCCAAACGTTATCTGAAAACCTTATTAGTCTCTAAGTGACCAACCCCACATTCTGATTACATACCATCCCATTTCTGCCACTTTAGACCTCAATATAATGTAATTATTGTGGCTTTCCAACCCTCCAAGATACCAACAATGTCTCCCAGTGCTATGCCATCAGCAGGTTTCTGTAACTACAATTTTGTTTTGTGTGTGTGTGCAGCAAGGTCAATAATGAAAATATTTAATAAGATCTATCCTAGTATAACCTTCAGAGTAATCACCTGCTAGACCTCTCATTACTTTTTTTAATACCCTTTGCCAAATCTGAGACCCTGATTTTTATCAGTTCTCACTAGAACCTTACACTTCTCGTTCACTAAAAAGAGACAACTTTTCCTGCTGATCAATTTTTTTCCCCATTTTTTAGGTTGTCTGTTTACACCTAACCTTCTTTTTAAGGTGGTTACTCATCCTCTGAGTTCTACAGCTCTTTCCTTTTGAGGTTTTTAATCTCATGAGCCAGATGCTTAGGCTGTGCTCTGCAGGCCCTTGTTAACCTTCAAAAAGAACACACACTTCTTCGCATGAAGATTTACTCTCCACAGCAGCCATTGGCAAGAAGCCAAACAAAAAAGATCTAGAAAAATTCTTACAGTCATAACAGCTCTAAAATAATTTTAAGAATATTGTTAATCTTGGGAAAAGATGGTATCCTGTTCTTTCGAAAAATAAAAAAACAAAAAAACAAAACAAAAACAAAAAAAAAAACCAAAAAACAACTCCGTGCATAATGAAACCATCTCACAAGAAAATGAATGTATCTTACCATCAATAGACACAATTCTTCAATGGACTATCCAAATTTAAAAATAATAATAATGCAGACGGGTACTTGGCTTCTGGTTCAATTTAAATCTGAAACTACACTGGTTTGGGAGAATTGTTTGATACACAAAAGGTCTGATACACAAACCAAACTGTCAATGAATGATGAACTGGCTGCATGGTGCCAGACAGTCAATGAATGATGCAGGTGGCTGTACAATGCCAATATATGATGTCCAAATTTCTGTTAGCTCTAGCAGATTTCGCCTGCTTCCCCTGTAAGAACTTGTGGTTATTTTTAAGTGGTGTTTTTAACCAGTTAAGGAGCTGGATTATAAAAGAAATCATCACACTGAAATTAGATGGATTCCAACAGAGAGAAAGTCAGAGGCTCTTGTAAGATTAGGTCTCAGTAACTAGTAGAAAGTGTAGCTCTGGCATGGCACTAGTGCTGAAAGAGAATACTGGCCTGCCTCGAGGCTCATAATCCTGACTACAGCGTGGGAACGCAGAGAGCTGGTTTCTATTCTTGGCTCCACCACTGGTTTGCTAGACGTCCGGGGCCAAATCTCTTCACTTTTCCACACCTCAATTATTCATTGGGATATAGAAACACTTTCTTAGATTGACAACTGATGAAAATTAGCACGTAAGTGTTATATTAGTAGTCTATCCACTGCAATATGCTTCTGCATTTATACCTCTCTTCTACAGGTCTCCTGCCTTCACATTAGACATGAGTGCTAGAAGCAGGTAACTATAGATAACTGACCTTTCCCTTACGTCGTATGCAGACTGGCCCTTACCACAGCTGATAAATATTAAAAAGACCCACAATTACTTTAAATATGCTTACAAAAAGCTTCACTCAAGCGGTTATGTGCCTTGACCTAAGTGATTGTCCCAAATTAAGAAGGAAAAGCCAAGGCTTATAGCAAGGCATACTTATCACCATCGACTTTCAGCATATGTAATTGTCCCTATACCCTCCTGCATACAAACTAATTGTGTACCCACTCTTCTCCCTGCTCCGCACCCCACAGTCAGTGCTGAAAGGGGCTTCTCCATATTCAGAACCCAATTTTAACCTCAAGCCTGAAGGTGCCAATTAGCTGGCCTGCCTCTGGCTGCCAGTCCCATGCTGCTGGATCCCGCCTGCTACTTTAGCTCATACTCAGTTTCTGCTTGGCCATAAATCTCTGAGCCCTCTGCTGACTCTAGATGTTACCTCCTTTGCCAGTGCATTAGGGGTTTGGAAGATCCGCCTTGGCTGCTTGCTGAACTGAACGCAATGTGATACTGCACTAGTTATCCTATCTACTCAGCTCTGTTAAAAAAGACAAACAAAAAGGTAAATAGGCAGCATGGTCTTTGCAGCATTTATTATTATATTAATGAGTTGTTAGGTTAGAGATTTGAAGTAGTTGTTTATAAACAACAGGGTCCTCAGAAGTCTATGGAAAAATACCTAGAACTGCAACATACATCAGTTTTTTCCAGCTTGCACTTAAACTTTTGAAGACTAAAGCATAGGAGAGCATTGTGGTTTTCGTTAAAACACTATGAAAAAACTACAAAGACCAGGAAACAAACAAACAAACAAATAAAATATAAGCACTTGTTTAATAAATTCAAGCAGTCCCAAATGACTCTACATACTTATTTAAACTGCAGCAGATTCTGCTTGGGCTTAAAGAAATCAAAATAAAGTTGTGAAGCATATAGAGTAAAGGAACCCAGAAAGGATTTTAGCAATAACCACCATAGCCGAATGATTTCCCCTACCCAAATATCAAAGGAAAATAGCTGTCAAAAGTGTAAATTAAATCACTTTTAAATTGAACAGAAAATTATTTCCTATTTTCCACAGGTTATGATTTGGAGTGATCTTAAACCTCTGGAAAAGAATTTCCCAATTTTCAAAAATTCTGAAGCCCAATTACAAGTAATTATAGCTTTTCATTTTCAACATGATGAAATAATTTGATTCTTTTTACAAGAGGTCTGGTTTAGCTCAAAATAGACAAGTGCTTCTGCAATGAGTTAGTACACAAAGACAATAAAGATCATTCTCAAAAGAAAATCAGGGATACAAGTTGGCTATAAATCATAAATGGAGCATTCAGGCAAAAATAGTTTGTGTGTTCTACAAATGCCACTTATTTCCATTGCACATGAGTGAGATAAAGTAAACAGACCACTGACAGTTTTGGCTTTCAAATACAAAATGGGTAAGATCTGAAAGAAGAAAAAGAAAACGTATGGCATAATCACTACTGTTAGATCTAGTTTTAAAGTATAATTTGGAGAAATAGAGTGCATGAATACAAGCTTTTCCATATTCTCATTACAGAATAAAAGCAAACTAGCACCATATAGCATTAAATTAAAACTAAATATTATTTTAAGTATCTTGTTCCCAGGTCCACTTGCTTCCTGTCCCCCCAAGAATTACCATTTTTTCTTATTCTCTGAGAAAAGAAACTATACTCACTAAATTAGAGATTCCATTTCAGTAAAGCTCCTAAAACCTTTCACACAAAATCTAAAGCTCAACAAGCTCCAAGTCAGCGCAGCGCTGTTCATTACCACCAAGTTCAACGCACTTTGCAAAAAGCCTGTTGGAAGAGAAAAAACTTCTAAAACCACCGATACATTTGACAAAAATTATACCCACACTAACTTGTGTTTGAAGCTAGATTTTGGATACACGCGAGACCACCTAGTAAATACTAAGTGCTGTAGTAAACCTCTACACCTTTACTTTTTAAGGACAGAGGTTTGCACGACACCTCCAAGTTATAATCAAACTTGATATAACACACACATCCAATAGGAAGACGAAAAGTTTACGTGTACTGTAGCAAGTATTGTTTAACTGCATTTATCAAAAAGAAGCAAACCTTAGCCTTTTAAGCAGAGAAGTATAGTCTAATCTGGAGGCAGAAAAATCTTAACACAACTGTTCTTAAACTCCAACCCGAGATTGGGGAAGCACGCTTGCCAGCTGGGCTCTGATTTCCAGCGTTCCTACCTTCCCCTGGTTTGTTTGAAGGTTATCTATTTACACTGTTACCCTGCAAAGACGTGGAACTTTACGTGTGGAAAATACAGGGCACACTATTGTCACAACACAAGCAGAAACTGATACAAAAAATACTAACAATGATTATATTATTAAAAAAAATAAAGCCCTATGGCATTTTTGTACCATTAAAAGTGGCAATAGTATTATTATGTTTTATTCTTTTCCATAATAAAATATATGTTTTTTGCCTAATGCTACAAATTCATTAACAGTGTGTACTGAGTTATAAAGTGACTAATATAAAACCAAAAACTATTTCTGCAATCTATCAAAGCACCTGGTTACTATTAAATTTTCACAAAGAAAATCAGTAGATTGAGCACTGGCATATTCGCCAAACCCAGGTTTCTCTTGTATTCAGTCTTATGGAAGAGAAGCAAATCTTCAAAGACTATTAAAAAAGTGTCAGCCAAAGAAAAAAAAAAACACAAACAACTGCTTAACCTCTAACGACAAGGAGAAAAAAAAAAATTTTGTTGATAACAACAACAAAATGAGAAAATCTGAATTTTCAGACATTCATTAAAGGCTTTTAATGCTATCCCAGCCTTTGGGCTGGTGTAGGAACACAGCAGTTTGTTCAACAGCAGATATAAGGAGGGATAAAGCACACCACCCAGCAAAAAGTCAGGCACAGCAGCATCAGAAAATTGACATCTACAGCTCTCCTACTCCCTCAGGTAAATATGTCGCTGAAAGTTAGGCAGGACTTAGTCATATTACAGAGTATTATATAATTCCATAGTGTTTTATTAGTATGTACATCTTTTATTGCCATCCCCCAAAACAGCAGACAACAAAGCTCATTTTATATTTGCACAGGCCAGGTATGGGTTTTATTCCCCCATGTTTCTCACCTGTTTCAGAAAATCAAATAGGGCACTACATTATAGGAGTTACATATCCTTGTCTGTCTTGGAAGGTCAAAACAGCAGGACAATGTTTGGCTGAAGGTTAAAGTAGTTCTGAGACTGTACTAGCAAATACTGCCTCCAGACTATGTTGTTTGGGTTTTTTTTTTTGTAATATTCGACAATGACATGGAAAAAAATGTAAGCAAAAGGGATTTTATTTTTTTTTACTGCCTTATTTCCACTACCAGACAGTATTTATTTTTATTAACGCTTGCTTCTTCCCAGGCAGCTGATGCGATTAAAACTTGAAGAAGATTTTGAAATGTGTACTATTTTCTCAAGTGTCTAGCAGGCAAGAGTATGTTCAAACACCCTTGGGTTACCTCATCTAGCAAGACCCAGTCAATGTGAATTGAAAGTGCAAGTAACAAAACAGGAGGCATTTGGCCTACATACAAACCGAAAATTATTCTAAATTAATTATAAGCAAATCAAGAGAAATTATTAATATTAGGAGATAAATACATGATGTTTTTAAATATGCCAAATACTTATCCAGCACACAAGGACCACCATCCACCACATGACCCTGAGGACAGGCAGTGGATCAGAGGAGGGCTGAGAGGTCTGCAAAGATGGGGGTACCAGGAGTGGATTGTGAGCCACAGCAAGTCACGTGGCAAGTTAACGTTTGATCTACAGGTTGTAGAATGCCTCAAAGGCCCCCTCTTCCACCTTCCCACCACTAAAAGGTAAACATTACAAAACTTCAGACCATATAAGAAGTTCAGATCACAAACTAAATACCACAGCCAGTCTGCTGGAGACCATAAAGTCGCTGAAATTCATCTTGACAGCTGCATTATTATATCTACAATAAGGAATATTTAGAATACAAACAAATAAGAGGCAATTCTAGTCTATTACTTAGTCTGAAGAGCTGTCACGATATCTTTTTCACAATAAAAAATGACTGGCTCCAACTTGGTTCACTGCGTGTCATAGGAGCCCTATTTGTTCAGAAGTTTATAAATGCACTATCTTCCCTAGTAAGGTTTTTGACACAGCAACCCAGTAGACATGAAATCCAACTTTGTCACAGAGCAAGTAAAGACACATAAGGCAGTCTAGGGCCCAACAGGGCACTGTATATATCTCCAGAGAGGATGAAAGGATATTCGTAATTTGCAAGAAAGAAATACAGTCATTCATTAAAGGAACTTATTTTAGCAACTGCAACCATCCACGCACTGGGCAGGGATGTGAGTGATGGAGAAACTTTAAATGTGCTTTGATTTTACAATGATCTGTGCCTTCTACTGACCTAGTTTAAGAAGTGGTTTTACGTGCTTTTATCTTCACTCAGAAGCAGACATAAATAAATTATCCATCTCAATTTTGTTGGCATTTTGTTGACTTACACATGAGATGATGAGATTTGTGATGATATACTCACTGTTCTCCAGCATCTTGGGACAAGTATTCTTCTAACTGCCTGAATGTCACACGGAGCAAGCGCATGGAGGGACCTACTCTGTGGAAACGTGTAAGTATCTTCTAGGGAGATGGTGGTATGTTCTGAGTTGTCAGTATATCAATAATACTCTAATCTAGATGTTCTTTGTTCAAAGCACGGTCTCTTTAAGTAACTTATGACTAGCAGCAGCAGAAAAGTCAACAGGAACAAAATATCCTGAAATGAACCAAGATAAACTGGAAGAAATACACCAAGATACAGACAACCACAAAATTATATAAAAAGTTTAGGAGAACTGTAATATTTTTTTTACAGTCAAATTAGGTCTGTCTAAACTGGGGTCATATTTTAGAAAAATCTGAAAAAAAAAGGAAAGATTCGAGACAAACTAATTAGCATTTTTGTGACCATGCTTTCAGCGAGATGCATATGCCCAGACTCACATACACTTCATTGACTTAGGCTGTGACACTGCATATTCACTGCACTTGAGCAACCTCTGAAATCCATGTTAAGAAGAAACTCTCCATTGATTTGTCACTGCTTTTATCACAGGGATCTCAGCAAGTGCAGTGCTCTACCCGAGTGCAGCAACTTTCAGCACTGAACATTATTCTGAAAATAAAACTGCATCTGCTGTTGACCAAAATCTTAGAACCAAATTCTCTCAAATGTAAAAGATCAATGACATTGGAATCTCAAGGCTCATTACAATGGCTTTGTAATTAGCCTGCAAAAACCTCTCAGAAACTCCAAGTTGAATATTGTGCAGTTGGGTTTCTCTTCTATGAGGCAAATCCCTGAAACGAACAGATTAGTCACAAGGCCCTTAAGGCAGAAAAGTAAGGAAAGCTTCTGTTCTCTCCAACTCTTAACACGAGGGACTTCCAATGAAATTTAAACATTATAAATAGGCAATACTCTATCATACAATTCATAATTAGACAGTGGAACTAACTGCTACAAAATGTCGTTAAGGCTGAGGACTTAGCAAGGCTGGAAAAAGGATTAGACATTTATATGGGGTAACAAAAAATATCCTGAGCTCTAATAATTTTCCAAGATCTATTAAAGATCATGTTCCAGAGTTTCGCCCAAACTCTAACCAGCCAAAGAATAGGTGGCTTTTTGCATCTTCCTCTGAAACGTCCACTGTTATCACTGGATACTGAAATAGCGTAGGTTAACGAGCCCAGTCTGTCGTGGCAATTCATTTTCAGTTTTAAACCAAACAATCAAGTTGATCCACAGGCTTCAGCTCCAAGTGGCTAATGGTCATGGTGTGTGCAGTCATAAGAATCTGGGAATTGAGGGGAATGGGAAGCAGCTTCTCATGACAGCAAAAGATATATAAAGTGGACTGCAATGACAAGTTTAGGCGACAACACTACATTAAGAATCAAGCCACAAGAATCTTTGCTCAACAGAAAGAAAAAAAGGAGAAAAAAAAATTAAAGAGCTTTTTTGGCTGTTGTGTTATAAACATATTTTAAAAAACCAAACCGAAACTCATTAATAGTCAAACATGCAAGGATAAAATACAATTGACTTCAGAACTGATAAGACTGTTTAAGTCAAAAAGTTTTTTCTGCCACCACTTCTTTGCTCTTTCCTTCTCTGTAGGCAGCCCTGTCATATCTGTTCCTCTTTCCACAACACAACCTGGCCTCGCTTCTCCGTGTCCCAGAGGCTATTCTAATTCTCTAAATCGTGCGGCCATTGCATTTCTCACCTCCCTTACCAGCTCCACAAGAGAGAGGCTGTGAGGGGCCGCATCTAGGCTGACACTGCACAGAACAACCAGGTACCTGTTGGCTGCAGAAGGCAAAACTCAACAGTACCAGCGGGGTGGAAAAAAAAGAAAAAGAGAATCTAGCCATAGTTCAAACAACACAGACATCAGCCCACTCTTAAAAACACCAGGTCAAAAGGTTTGAAAAGAAGACGTGCAATTAAAAATATGCAATTCCAAATCCATACACACTAATCTCTCTGTGTTAATAAGTGGATCTGTAAAATATGAGACAAGGTTCTACCAAATGAAAAAAACACCACATTGATAGTTCCTATAAAACACGGGTCAAAAGATTGACTTCCTGTGTAAATATTTGAACTACATACTGTAAGTAACATTTCAGCCCCTGCATGCAATTATTAAATATTAAGTAAATAGTTATGGATCATATGTACAAAGGTGAATGCAAAATGCAGCGATATTTAAATTAAGATCAAAACAAGAAACAGCCCTTTGGTGTTTTGTTTTTCTTTAGAGTGTGGTGGATAATAAATATCCAAGAGCTTTCCAAGGCCTCCGAACAGATTGGATCAGTTTCCTCATGTTTCCTTTTGTAATCCTGTCACAGAGGCAACGTATCAAAAGATACAACCTGCAATTTGGCAGCAAAGAGAAACACTGCACCTCCCTCAAGTCCTTGAAGACTTTTTTCTTCCCCTCCCCCCCCCCTCCCCTCCCTCCAAAAAAGCAGAAAGGCAAATCTGGTGACTTGCACTAAAGTGTTCAAATCAAGAATTTTATTACTCAACTCACCCTCCTCTACACTGAGAGCTCAGACTAATCCAGCAGGTCAGATACAGTATGTCACCAACCGTGGGTATTTGTAAATTTATAGGAGGCCTGAAACCATCCTTGGTAGCTACTTGTCTAAGCCTACATACACAGTGTGCTCCTGAGGTTTGAGGCAGGCGGCAATCCTTGGACTCCACCAGGAAAGGGACCACCTTATCCACAAACAATATACAGTCGTATACTGTTGACAAGTCCCAGTCCACAACAACTGCCCCCTGCAAGGACCCCTGTTGGTGCGCATCAGCCCATCCTTCGCCTGCACCCTACAGACACACGGAATTACATGCATGCAACCGTTACAGAACAGGGTCTGCAGACACACAGAAGAAATGCCGCACTCTGACCCCAGAGTACAGCTGGAATTTAGAGCGTGGACTGGTTTTGCCCAGTCTGTTTCCTTAACCAACAAAATCCAATTTTATAATATAACCGCTACACACAGAATCAAGAAATCAACTTCACAATCATGAGGGCAAAGAAAATTTATCTGAAACTAAAGAAAAAGTATTTAATATACCTAGCCATATCTATGATTTTTTTTTTAATTTTGAGAAACAGAAAAAAACCTAAAACTCAGATAAGCCACTGAAGGCACTATTTAAAAAAAAAAAAAAAAAAAAAAGCTTTTTCACACATTTGGGTAGCTGAAGGTACTTGATTTTGATTTTCTTGATAAAGTATAAAGTCAAAAGTCCTTGAATGAACTGGTACAGTGTAAGTAACATTTAGAACCTTCTCACTTGCCCTTTTTTTTTTTCCCTACAAGTGATTAATTCCATGAAATAATGCCAACAATTTTTCATAAACTATAATGCAGCCTAAGAATAGGCCCCTGTATAAATTGAACACAGTAGTCACATATTTTGTGGGTAGATTAAGGATAAAACTGCTAGCTCCATGCTGTGCCAGATGAAAAGGAACTGTTTGAGTACTTTAGAGCATGCATATTTAGTAGGCTATCCAAATTATTTATAAAACTTTGGGGAAAAAATTACTATTTAAGGAAAATAGTATCATTCAGTGAATAAGGAACAAAAAGAAGAAGAAATTCAGGTTCCATTCTCAGCTTCCAAAAGACGAGGCAAATACTTCTTCCTGTACAGTTTCCATATCTACGCAGTGAAGGTAGCATTTACTAATTTGGTAAAGTGCTTCAGAATCTGTACATGGAAAATCTTGACATAGGAACTCAGTATTTTGGTAGAAATAAGACCTTCCCGCTACACAGATTTGCTGAACGACTACAAGAACTGAAAATCTCAACAGTATGTTGAGCAGCATGGTATATTTACCACATTCTGTACATGTGAGCAACACACATACGTTCAGCTCCAGCTCATCCAATTTAGGAAAATCCCAAGGGAACAAGTAGGTGAGCTGAATAAGTGTGTAGAGCCACAGAATATTCCCCTGCAGTCAGACAGCTATAGTTAACACAAAGCAAACCGAGTCTTTACTACCTTCAGCCACCCTTTAGACATTCACAGATACCCCAGTCATTGGAGAATGAAGCAGAGTGATATGAAAGAGCTAAGTACCAAAGAAAAAGCCTGTAAAATCTACAAAACAAAACGGGCATTTACTTTAGCATCAGAACATAAATAAGTAGTAATGTTTTAATAAATGATGTAGGTGTAGGGAGCCTCAGCAAGCAGCTCAGCAGTTCCATGTAATACCAGTATTGAGGTCTTCAGAGAGACTTGTCTACATGTTCTTATAGTACTGTGAAATGCAATTCACAATCCCTTTTGACAGCCTCAATTTAGACATATCCACCTTTACAGTAGGGACTATATGCTACAAATAACTGTCACAACTTATTGAAGAGCAAAGTTACTTCTAGATAACGAAGAAGTTTCTTCATCTTGAGCGTGTACAAAGAGACCTCCTAAGAGAAACACAAAAGATATACAAAAGAAATTAAGAACAAAGGTTTGCCCTAAAAATGAAGCTCAACTTTTCTGAAAGTGAGACGCTATCTTTCAATGGATCTCAATGGAAAGCCTCATTAAAAATTTGCCACTCGGTAACACTTGTATTGTTATTAATAATGAAGAAATATATTCAAGAAAATACTACTAGCCACAGTCCTGTGGAGATCCAGTAATCAAGTATTAAATAACACAGTTAAAACCAGAATTCATATTTCAAGAAAGAATAAACATAAACTGATCAATAGTATCAGATTTTACAAGGAAAGGAGGAGTATTGCTGCTATGAGTAATCTCCAATGCAGGAATAAAGTTTTTATCCAAACCTAAAAAAAAAAAAAAAGAAACAGTCAAAAACATGACCTATAAATCCAGAAGTTATTTCCAGTCTCTTTCACTTCTTCAGAAAAGGGCACTTCTCTATATGTCCAGGACAGCTAGGATATTACTGGAGAAGGAGCTACAGACCTTTACACTGGTAAGTGTAGAAGCATAGAAGATAGCAAGCGCTCTTGTTTACTAGGACATTCCTAGTATTCCATTTGGTGGTTGCAGACAGCCCTCTCTTCTTAAGGCTGAACAAGTCCACCTCCCTCAGCTTCCTGCACATCACTCAAGAAGTCTGAGGCCAGCTTGGGACCAGCTTGGTGGCCCTCTGCCAGACTCACTGTGGTTTATTAAAGTCTTCCTTGTACTGGGGAGCACAAAACTGGACACAGTATTCCAGATGTGATCTCAAATGCCAGCTAGAGGGGAATAATAATTTTCCACAACCTGCTAGCTATGCTTTGGCTGAAACAGCCCAGCGTGCAAGTGGCCTTCTTCGTTGCAAGGGCATACTGCTGATTCATGTTCAACCTGTCCTGCGCACTGACTGCTCTCCCAAAGTTGCTATCATCCGCAGACTTGCTAAGTGTGCAAGTCTGCTAAATTAAGAATGAAACAGAGAAATCTAATAAGCACAATAATCTGGAATGGCCATCTCCATGCCATGGCAGAGGAAGGAACTCTCAGATGGAACAGGAGCCCAAGAAAACTGCCTTTTTTACGGTGATTTTTTTGTGAGAATAAGAGCCGCCTGTCCCAAGTATTTGCTGCATCCCCATAAAAGAGCCTCCTGTCCATATACCAAACTTGACAGAAGGACTGACTTTATAGTCCTACATATTCACTTAAACTGAAGTCAGTGGGGGTTTAAGTTAATACGATGGATTGTAAACAACTGCAGTTCAGAAGCTGGCATAAGTTTGCTTCTACCAATTTACTGATAGGGGCTGCAAACCTCTTCAAATTGCCAGTGCTCATCTGCCAATACCTCAAGAAAAAAATCACCAACAAGTTGTTCCTGCAAGAAACATCTTTCAAAGTGAATATCCATGTGACAAAATGCAGAGCTGTTAAAGTTCACCAGATTTTGTAACAATTTCTTGCAGATCCTAACCACCTTTGACTATCTTTGACTTTTGATTTATCTCAACAAGGTGGTTTTGCCCTTAATAGAAACTGAACTGAATCTGAATCCTGAATTTCTCTCTTAGAGCACAATATGGCCTTTAGAACAAGTGGAAAGCTTTAAAGATGTCACGCCTCCAAGAACTCTTTGTTCATACAGAGACAAGAAACATCAGTGAGCTCCACAAAATAGATTTTAATGCCAAATCAATCTCACCAAGAGGGATGCAAAGACACTTGCACGACCAATGCATTTTCTTTGGAATTATTCCAACAGAGGAAACAAGAGAAAAGTGAAAAAGCCAATTTCTACCCACATTTTTTTTCCTACAAAAGATCTCCTACAAAACATTTCACTTTCTCCACAGAGAAACAACTCCAAAGTATGGCACTACGACAGGTGGCAGTCAACAGGAATAGCAGAGAGGGGCCTTTTTTAACAGGCCAAAGACGAGCTATCAAGCTTAGTAGCTAGAGATTCACTCAAGAAAAACCTTCAAGCCTCCAATCAATACTGCTTGCAAATTCCCTGTTTGATTGACAAGGAGAGAGGGAAGGCAAGGGAGGACAGCCCGCGGCCTCGGGTTCCCCAGGGAGGGGAAGAACAGCCTAGTTACACATCTGTAATCAGTCACTGCGGGCAGAGAGGAAGGGTGAAGGCCGCGGTCGCCTGCTCGCCTGCCTTCCAGCACACAATAGCTGTCTCTGGCTTGGAAGGCCGATTTCTCTGGGATCGTCACAGTCAATGGCAAGAACCGGCTTCACCGCCCCATTCTCTGCCCATGCCTAAGACAAGCTCTTGGCCTATCCTACCTTTGGGAAGGATCCGCATCTCTCCACTGACTTCATATTATGCCTTTAGCGCATAATCGAAATACTTTGGTTGGGAGCCTAAAAATAACAGCCATGAATACTTTTCTGTTTGCTGCTTCTGCAGGCAACTATATATTGGGCACCTGGGTGGGGAGGGGAAGACAACAGGATGAAGAGATGCAACAGCTCTTTCCAGCAATATGACCAACAAAAGGATCACCAAATACAAGTTACATCATTTAAAAAGACCAAAACCCTGACCAGACCCGGAGTCGAGCCAGCAGTCCTTCCAACTCAGAGCGGTGGTGAGTCACCGAAAGGCTTATATTCCTTCTGCCCACATTCTATGTGCACCTCCCTTCCCTAATTTCTGGCTAAACGTCTTCTGCTGCCTGTAATGAATACAGTTTCTGTTCCTATTAAGCACAAACACGTCTCAGACTAAGCTATCAGCAACCCATAACAGGCAGATATCTCAGCATCTGGAAGACTGTAGTTTTAAAGATCTGACAAGGAATAATATCTGAACTTAGGTGGTAATTAAACTGTCTGAGCAACGCTAAGAACAGATACATTATCTTTTAATATCAGGAATGAAGTACTATTAGAGAACACAAAGCACCTCTCTACCCAGGAAACATACAAAATGGATCCTTCTCTTGCTGCTGGGAGCTCAACAGATACTCGTATGTTTGATCACATATTTGACATCACACTATTGCTCCTACTGACTACTGCCAGCTTTTCTGTGCAATCATGCTTGTATAAATTCACAGATCTCGTACAACTTTAAATGACTTTCTGAAATAAATTTTCCTATTAGCCATTTATTACATAATGATTCACGGTAAAACTTCTGGAATGCTACACTGAGCTTCTAGTCTGTGGAGATGGCTGGGAAGAAAAACCAAGACACATAAAACTGAACTAAATAGACCACTGTGCTAATACAGGGGGGGAAGAGGGGAAAGAGAAGTTCAAAAAAAGCCCCAAGAAATCCACCAAATTAAAAAGTTACAATTTATGTTTTGTGGCTTTAGAGATTACAGGGGGGGAGGTTATAAAAAAAATCAAAATCATCTGTAAAACCGCCATTTTCTGTCACATGCAATATTTTCATGATTAGCGAACACAAAACATTTAAGAGAGAAATTCAGAAAGCTGCACAAGAAACACAAATGTACTTGAGAGGAAAAGAAACCAAAGCATTTAATTTTTTCAAATATCCAGTACTGTCATAAAAATAGATTGAAGATGTAAATGCTAGCTCTGTAACTGATGCTCTGACAAATAGTTTCAGTATCTGACATTACACTATTTGTGTATTTTCTTGCTGCTAATTTAATTCTCAACTGTATCTGAATCAGAGATCACACTTGCATATCTGCTAATGCAAGGAGATTAGGAGTTCCTTTGTGGTGCCTTTCCAGATCTCTCATAAATCCATTTCAATCGACCGAAGGCTTTAGAAAAATCACCATTTTCTGTATTTTGCCCTGACTTCATTGTACAGCATGAAGAGCACACCTTTGTGGAAACAGACAAAATGGATACTCTTTTCTTCCTGCTAGGAGCCCAGGATACAGGCAAACTTTTGGTTGTGCATTCAGCATCTCACAGTACTTCTGCTGACTAACTCACTGATTCTATACCCTCCGCCGCTATTTTTTTTTTCATTAGACCACTTACGAACAAACTAATTGTGCAAATTGGAAGCATCTTCAGTTCAACAAAATAATTGTTTTCCACATAACAATCGACACTGTCAGAAAATATCTAAGTATTCTGACACATTGACTATGGCCACAGTAAAACACCTTTGTCTAGAGAACTGTCCACAGAAGACCACCTCCTCCTGCTACCAGCTTGTCTAATTGAACCTTTAGCTCAAGAGTGGTAGACAATAACGATACAGTTCAAATCCTAATGATGATGTGTGTTGTATATACTACAGCATCTTCTGTTTCGTCTGTAAAACAATGCCAGACCAAAAACCTCTGTAAGAACAAACAGAAGCTGAGTATTAAATAGCATGTGAGCAGACAAGTATACAAATTAGAAAGTGCCAAAACCAATACTTTTGGGGTGAAATTATGCAACCAGTTCTATGATGGATAGCAGGTAGAGGATCATAGTATTTCCTTCAGCTTTGAGTCTATGAATTTGTGCCTAATTCTGCCTATTTCCATAAACACACTGCAATCCTCAGTGACAAATATCACACATTATTTTCCCCCATCATCCCTAAAAAGGAGACACAGCGATCTGGGAACAAACAAGACTGCCATCAGTGGAATTCCTGCATCATTTACTTCAAAAACTGGAATTACTCGTTCGAATTAAAAAAGAAATAAAAAAATGTTGCTGATAATTCACAGCCCTGCCTCTACCTCTCAGGAGCCATCTTCCACTCAACATTTTTTTTCATCTTGAAATTATTATAACTGAAACCAAAATCCTGATCTTTCTTCTGAAGTTCTATCTTCTGTTTTACCACCAGTCTCTGCTACTTACGGTCTTCATTACTCGCAGTCAAATTCCTTAGTCGAGAATTACTTCTTACTCCTTTTTCTTTTTCCCCCACAGCAGCAGCTAAGAGCTACATATTTTAATTACCAAAATAGGACATGTATACAAATACCACAAAAGGAAATATGTGATTATATCAGCATTTTTCTGAAGTTGTTATCTCTTATTTTAGCCTCCTGCCTTCAATGGGGCTAAGAATCATGTCTTTATATGTGTTTTTGTATCAGTTAACAGGAAAACCATTTTGAATAAAATCTTCGGCTACTGTCATAACGCACCTATTTTATATAGGATTAAGCCCGGAATTAGGGGGAACTCTGATAACCGGTACTATGATTCTGAGACGTCATAATAATTTTGCAGATGCCACTTTGCTATCAGATCCTGTTCAATGGACGTTTATATGGTAAGCATCTCCCAGAGAATGAACGGGGGTTGCAGACTGATGCCCGTTTCATCAAAGGTCTCGAAAGCCTGTGTGGTTGCATGTCTTCTGTTATTTGAGAAATCATCTCTTTCTCTTTTGCTATAGGAAGTCAACACATGCTCTAATAAATGTAGTTAACCTAACAGCCAAAACTCGAGCAGGAAACATAGTTAGCTCAATATAAGTCATCACTGACAAGCAGAAAGCATGCAGAAACCCAGGTTTAAAAGAAAACAGTCTTAGGGCTCTGAGTCTCATGGAGTAACAACCTACATTTTTTCCTACTAAATTGAATCTTGTTTTTTGAGTATTGATCCTTGATAGGATCAAGCAAAAGGGGAAAAAAAAAAAAAAAAACCAAACCAAAAAAACTCTGGAACAAGTGGAAATAGATCAAACTATTTATAAAATGTTCAAAAATAAACCTTCATGTGTGACCACACAGAGTTTGTTTCCTGTAAATACAGAGAGCATCTGTCTGTCTTCCACAAACAATACAAGGATGTAGACGTTACAGAAATACAGTTGCATTTCACCTGGCAGTTTGATGCAGCGTACTTGCACATGACAACACATTGATTTTACTTCTACCTCCATGCAGACATCTACGTAAAGAAATCCATTAGGCAGACAGTTCTCATCTCTATTGACTGACAGAGTGACAATCGAATACTTTTCACCTTCCAAACTGACTGACAGCTAGACACTTAAACAAGCCTTCAAGTTGCAATAATAGTATGAAACACTTTCAATTACCTGAATCAAACAAATCCATGATCCCACTAGTTGAATGTATTTTTCTGTCTGCTGCTATGCCTGGATTGGTTTACATTGTTGTTTGGGCAATTCACATCCCTAACAAGAATGCTGCAAACAAACAGCAGCCCAGGGTTTCTAAACAATGAGATATACCTGAAGTGGTCTTACTATATGCATTTTGGTGACCAGAAAAAACAAATGCAGCCAGCCTTCTGAATCACTTCCTCTCCAGCCTAGCAAGGAAGCAAATCTTTTAAACTTAGTAAAAAATGCATGGCGGATAGCTACGTCATTAGATAAGTTTCCTTCTAGTAGTAGTAAATGTTAAATGCCACCCTGCCTTTAAAAGCTGATCAAGTTTGGGTGTTTTTTTTTTAGTGAAATGGAATTGTAACAAACCGTATTTTATCTTTGGGTCTAAATCTATGCACAGTTTGGCCAGTTTTCTAATTCAAATTCCATATTTTTTTCTAAGTAATTCAAATTTTAATGAATGAAATTCTCTCCAATTAAAATCCGAATTTATTTAGGGCATAACAATGAACAACTGAATTTGACAGAGAAACAACAAATTGGGAAATTAGATTTTTCGGATACGACAGCTCATAAGTAATCAAAACCATATATATTTGCATTTTACAATTTCTAGAATGAATAACTAAGGTTGGAAGTATCTAATGTTCTGTAGACATCAATATGTGTTGCTGCAAGACATTCAGCATGATCAGACTGAAATATCTAAATGAACATGCTTATGAGTTAAACATATACACTGCATAACAGGCAAACAAGTAGGATCAGGGTGCACTCTAATGTACTGTAATTGGGTTGACAGAAATAAAAGGAAAAGTCATAGTCCATCAAGAACTGTTCAGTAAAAAACACACAAAAAGCAAAAGATTGTCTTTACAATTGAACAGTTGAATCAAAAATGGTCAAAGCATTTTAAAAGACATAATTTTATGTTCTGAGAAAACAAGAACTGAAAATAAACCACTTTTCCATATATTTTTCCATATATTCCCTTCTAAAAACTGGCTTTTAAGCCATGTTACATCTAAGGAGGTTCAGTACAGTTCCTAACTTTTCTCCTCCTTCTCTGTGCACTGCTTGTTTTGTTTGGAATCCAGGCAGGTAACAGATAATCTTTACAAAAACCCAGTGTGGCTTTGCAAGCTCCATCACAGTTTAAATGTACACAACCATAACAACTGAAAAGACTTATTTTCTTTTAAAAAAAAAAAAAAAACACAAAAAAAACAAACAACCAGACTTTAAAATAATTGTAAAAACAAAAAAACCCCAACCCATAAACAAGCAAACAAACAAAAAAAAAAACCAACCCCCCAAAACCCACCCTCTGAATTCAGCAAATAAGTCTACGTTAAATCCACAGTATTTGATATCACATATGGTATTCTGTAGCTATTACGAAAATAGTATTTTAAAAGATTTTGAAAATAATGTCACAAAGCAGTTTTATAGTATTAATAATTTAAAGGATGTGTAAGAACACGTTTCATCAGTTTGTCTCTTAGAAAGAAATTAAATAATTAGCAAGAAAGCAATTACTTGAAAATAATAATACGCTTCTAAGGTTACTGTGCTTAGCGTTTCCTCTTTTTTTAATCAGTCGATACTATTTGAAGGCGTCAATATAGAATTTACTGTGTGCACAACATAAAATGACTCTTTCAGAAGAGACTTGCTGTTGCACACTATACAGCAAATTGATTTTCTGAAAAGGAATGCAGCCTGTACTTAACCTAACAGTGTAACCTTGTTGTACTACATGAAAAGGGATCATGCATATTGATTTCTTTATTACAATTCCTCTTGTGATCAGTAAACATTCGTAAACCCTTCTTCTCGGAAAAAAAATATTTTTCTACTTTGAAATTAGCAAATATAAGCAGGCTTCAATTTTGGATTCTGAAACTGTCTTTCTTTTCGCAGGGAGAGAGATGCCGGACTATTCTGATTTCTTTTGCCCCTATTTTAGGGGTACATTTTTTTCAAGTTGCAAAAAAAGCAAGCAAACCGGATGGATGCCACTGACAAGTCACTGGATTTGCTAAACTTAGAAAGTTTTTCTTCAAAAAGTTATATTCTTGCTGTACATATTCATCCTCCTTTGAAAACAACGGCTTGCGTACAAAAAGAGCAAAACAGAGAAAAAAGACAGAGGCACTATCACGGGGAAAAAAGTAAAAGACCTCGTACAGTATCTACCCTGATAAAACTAAAGTAGAATAGTAATGGAACACGAATTTTATATTGCTTTCTTTTGAACACAATTAAACTTCAGAGTCTGTTAACATGTAGTTTCTGGAATCGATGTAAGCAATTAAAAAATTTCCACCAAAATGTTTTGTGAGGCGTAATTACTATAAGGTCACTAGATATTATTTGGAGTCAGTTTAGTTTATCACATTACGACATGACAGGACGTGAGGCAAAAATTATAAATTCCTTCCCTAAATCTGTCCTTTTCTGATTTAGATGGATGAAGAATAATTAACTCTTAATTATTCAGATGACTTCAAGGCAGTTTCAGGATTCAGTAAAGAATGCAGTCATTTTAACCAAGGAAAGCAGTCTCCTATCATTTATCAAATCTTGCAACTTGACCAATGATGAATAAAAAAATCTATGTTTACCCGTAGCCCTAACTGCTACCTTAGAGGTTGTTAAGCAACAAAATTTCCTTTAAATTCTACCATATGCAAATTATCAGATGCAATTTGCATTTTAAAGTATTTAACTCTACATATTTATTGGATTTTGAGGCCATGCTGATCATTGATTTATGTGCTTCTGGCAATCATATTTCCATATTTGTATGATTTTGATGACAGTAATAATTCAAATATGCAGAAAGTTGTTCTTTGAACAATATCTTTAATTACGTCCTCAAAGCATCATTGTTTTGCCTGGTGTCCTGACAAAAATGGTTTGAAATGAGAAATGGCATTATGATCTGAAATGCACAGAAGTACATTTGTCCTTTGCTGTCTAGTACCGAATGCACAGAAATGACTTTTCATGTTAACCAATCCTCAGCCCTAACCAGTCTGCAAAGCCCAGCAACCTCGCACGTAAATACTTTATTAATTCTGACACACTTTCACGACAAATTCAATCACAGTTCATAAGATTTCTGTTCAAAATGCAAAACCTGCCCCATTTACTTTGCCGCTAACTCAGAAAGTTTTGCTGCCACGTTTTTTTATTGGAGTTGTCACAAATTATGTGCACTCTTATGAAAGCTATCAAGAACTGTAATCATTAAAAGATCCACAAATATTTTGCCCACTTACTTCTCAAACACAACCATCAACCATGTCTTCTGTCACCACTATCGGAACAGTTTGTTTTAATGCAACTTTTGTCACTGGAACACATGTATAAACTTTTTAGAATAATTGTTCACTCATGTACAAATATACAAGAGTAATGCATTAGCCTACACGATGAACTTGTGTTTTAGTTAAGCATTCCTATTTATACTAATGTTCATTTAAATATTGTGCAAAAGTCAAATATTATCAGAATAATATAACATTTTACTTCAGCCCTGCATAGATTTACTAGCTTGCTGTTTCCATAAGTAGTGTTCTACATAATACTCTTTCTGCCTCGTTCAGGGACAATCTAATATTTAAAATAAAATAAACAACAGACCCTTTTTCAAGCTATATATAATTTAAGAAGACTCTGTTTCTTTTTAAAAATGCATAAGTAGTTCCATAAATAGAGTTGAAATTAACCTAAATTTATCAACATTTTTCCATCTGTAAAACACACAATATTAAATTCTTATGAAATCATTAGGCGTACAGTTTGCTTACTCAGAACCAAAACGTACTGCTGCATAAACGGGTGGTTTTCTCTCTGATTTTTTTAAAATACATTTTGCAAAAAGAACCTCCTTTCTATATTCCAGACTGCCAGATAAGCAAAAGCAACAATGAAGGTATGTAGCAACTATGATGATTGTTAAAAAAGGAAAGCAAAAACAAAAGAAACCCTCTACCCCTCACAATACTGTCATATTTTTTGGCCTGCAAATATCTCAAAACAATAGTTTTTCTTGAGAAAGACTTGAATATTTTATTTATGGATGTTGAACACAAATTTAGTGCATGCTATAACTGTATAAAGCTCTGCCTTATTTTTTCATGAGCGCACCCCAGGCAAACAAACGTATAATGTAGACCTGATGTCAGCCACCCTAATATACTTGTTACTTTTTGTATTTTGACTCCCCAGGTGGAAGGAAAGAATTCGCAAGTTTGTTACATCTACTACTTATCTCATTTAAACATAAGCTCCTCAGATCAGTAAATAAAAGGAAACGGTGTAATTTTGTTTGTGTCATCCTTTAAAGGGACGTTTACTATTTTGGTAAATATTATGGCACAGCACCATACAGAACCTAAACTCACTTAACTATCAAAATGCATTTTAAAGACAATTGTACTTTTACTGTGATTCTTGATTCACTGTAATGTAAATATCTTGTCTTGTTCCGAGCAAGTATACTGTTAGTTAAATAGATGACATTTGCTGAACAACCTTTAAGGAAATAATTAGATAAAGACAAGCTGCTGTTTCTCAGACCCCATCAGATTAAAAATGTTTACCTCTTTGCCAGACAGGTATGATGCACTTACTATCAAAATTATGCAAATAAGTTTACCATTAACTAGCTGTTTTAGCAACACTACACGTAAAGACACAATCTGGGCAGAAAGAATTCATTTTTACTTATAAAAGGTTCCACGTTTTACCTTTAAATCCTTCTAAAGATCATAAAGACAAATGCCTTTGCAATGTTTGCATCTATTTATAACACGCAAGTGCTGCTGCTGGAGGTGAAGTCAAACCAGCGTTTTCACAGGGAAAGTGGAAAATTAATTTGAGCCTCTCCCTCCGACTCTCCCTAGCGGCTAAGCGCGGAGGGGCTCCGCCGACCCCGGCCCCCTGCCCGACCTCCGGGCCACGGCGCAGGCAGAGGCACAGGCAGCGGCCGCCCGCGCCGGGGAAACCCTTTGGGCGAAGTACAAGGAGAGGCAGCCCCGAATGCCAGACTTTACAGATTAGGGAAGAAAAAGAAAGGAAAATAAATAAAATAAATAATACAAAATAAAAGCGAAACCCCCCCGGAGTGTAACGCTCGGTCGTTGTCCCGCGGAGGTGCGAGGACCACGGCCACGCGCGCCACTGCCAAGAGTTGGGAGGTGAGAGAGGCAGCGCGTGGATTGCGTACCGGGCAGGGAAAAAGAGCGACAGCACGGCATCCCGGCGTCTTCACGGTCCCCTGCCCCCCGTACCGAGTCACTCCGGAAGAAAGACAAACAGGATTTTTCAGTTCTCATTCTCTATGTCTCTGCATTCCTCCATTTAAGCTGAACTTTTCACATCTGTGCACACGCGCGTGTGTGTGTGATTAAATAATCCAAGGCTATGGAAAAGAGAGACATAACAATTCAGCTCAAATTAAATCCCAGAAAGGGGGGGGGGGGGGGGGGGGGGGAAAGAATAACGTCCAATTCACTGTGACTAGCGAATCATTTGTGGAAATGCTTAATCTAGGAAGCATACTACACAAAAACAACAACTAACACGCTTAATAAATCTCTCAATTCTTCCCAAATAATTAGGTAACCAAATTCTGAAGGGGTTTCCAAAAAATTTAAATATGTGATTAGACACAAGTTTACATGACTAGAAATAAGCAAATACTGTTTAGCATCTCACAGTCCATTCTTAGAGGCACAATTGTTACCTTAGAAATTTCTATCTCTCTTCCCCTTCCCCCCCCCCCCCCCCATTCCTTTCTATAGCCCATTAAAGTGCTCCAGGGACTTATTATTGCGCATCCCTTGTCCCGACCATAATTGCCCTCCAGATACAATCTTTCTCATGGCTAAAATGTCCTAAACACAGCCAGGTGCTCTCCAGGGCAGCCAAGGTATTTCCACAGTGTAAGGACCAAGTAGTGGGCACGTCCCGGTTCCATGAACACCGGAGGGGACAGCACTAACGTTGTTTACCTTATTAAAATCTGTGAACTTGTTGTATATCCTCTCGAGATGGGGTCAAATACATTCTCCTCTCAGAGGACGAACTCCTTTAATGAATCATGGCTACAATAAAAATCTAAACGTACAAGAAAGCTGAGATTTTACACACATAATCCAAAATACTCAATTTTAGAACTTAAAGAGTAACACAGCATTCATTTATTTTCTAGAACACTCAACCCAGTATTAAACTGTAAAACTATTTTGTAAACAATTAAATTTTGGCCTTTAAGACTATGATATCGTAACTAAATGGGTAAATGAAAAATATTTTAGTTACAGCTAAGGCCTCTCAATATATTTCAGGGATAATGAATGAATCCTTAAATCGATAACATAAAATATACAGAATTTATAAATAATTAAGACATTTATCTTCATGGTAGAGAATAAAGTTATTGTATGTAGTTTAGATATGAAAATGAAATTCCTGTATAAAACCGGTACCGTTTTTATCATTTGTAGAGCTCAGTAGCACTGCTTATTAATAATAGATTAAGCAGTTGTAGCCAGCTATATAAATTGGCAGTTGATTGCAAAGGGACCTAAAATTGCAATAGCACAGCATAGCAGTTAATGCAAAAAATGGCCCCTTCATTTGTAAAATAACAAAAATCTGCACCTTAAATTGCTGCGCTCAGCTTGTAGCTGTTGTAAGGCAAAAATGAAAGTAATATGATAAAATTAAAGCGATACGGTAGCAGCATTTACCAGCAAATATGAGTACAAATAAAAGTCAGTTTCAACACTTCCTTCTCATTGAAAATTAAAGCAAAATATTCACTAGTTTACATGATGAATTCAGAATCACTCGATCTGAGAAAGTCAAAAGGCATACCTAATATTTCAATGTTGTACTGTGAGCTACTTCATACAGTACAAACGAGTAATGTACCTTTGAAAGAATTCCACTCTGCGAACTGCTAATGAGTAGCTTTTCAGAAGCAAGCTGCTTTTCCAGAGGCTTAAAAGAAATTCCTTTGTATCAACTTAGTTGTATGCAAATTAGGTTTAAAAAAAGAAAGACCTGGATGGGAATTCAGACTAATGAAACCTTGGAAAGTACAACACGAATGAAATGCAAGGGTAAACATACTTTTGTACGTGCTAAAGTCACCGCTTCATGCTTAATACTGAAAAAGCTTCCTAGAAAACCTCTGCTTCTATAAAAGCTAAAGTCAACTTGGCAAAAGCAAGTGATAAACGGCCAGTTTCCACTTAAAATGCCTAAACCCAGGAACAAAATAAAAAGAACGTTGAGACTCTGGAAGCGTCCACTTTTATTAAACTAACATAGAGCTTTTCAGCGCTTCAGTTCCTTCAGTGTTTGGATAGTATAAGTATTCTTCTAATCATGCACAATTAGAAATACTAGAAAACTGCGACAGAGATAAGAGTCAGTTATATTATAAAAACTTGACTAACGGGGGAAAAAAAAGAAGTATTATAACATTTTTCTGTAGTTTGAAAAAGGTGTACATAGAAAAATAGTGAATAGTGCATGACTAAGCACATGAAATAAGAAAAATGTACAGGTCAACTCATTTATAGTAATTCAACCTTCATCTTCTGATTTACTTACTGTAAAAAATCTATTATAGCCCCAATTTGGTAGTGAACTGTAGCCATCTACTGGAATGAACAGATAAAGCAAATGTTTCAGACAATGTTCTTCCCCAGGAATCCAGCTTGCTTTGCATGCTCTCTAGTATACGCCAGAAAAATGAACGGTGTTAGATGCTATTAATGCTGGAAAAGGAGTATCTCTCTGAGCCAGCGCAGGCTAAACAATGTCAAAAATACACTCATTCATCGGACAAGCATGGCTTTTTTTAAAAAATTCAATACTTTTTACAATAGCAATGCATAGATTGTTTGCTATAAACAGTGAGATTTTGTCTTATGATCCCTGCATTTATTTACATTTTCAAAAGCATATAATAGCAAGTGTTTCAAGTGAAACAAAAAAAACCTACTTATTGAATATTTATTTTTAAAGCAAAGCAAGCTAAATAATTTCAGCACTTTATGAATTTAGGACAGTGTATTTCATTAATCACCATCAACATGTAACATAGCACTAATAAGTTTAACTTTCCTTTATTTTAAAAATGAAAAGATCAACCCATGCCGAAGTGTGCTGCTGTTCTGAAACATAAGAGCTTATCCCGATACTTAGGGCAATATTCTGAGTACAGCAACTCTGGTTGCATCCAACTGTTATGAGGTAAGGAGGCACGTATTAATATTCCTAGAGGAATTAATTCAACCTACGTTCATCTCTTAACTACATCTTCTAAGACATCTCAAATTCTACCAGGAAAGGAGTGAATGTTGAAGGGATAGGAGGGACCTCCTGAAAAATCCAAACCCATTACGGGAGGAAAAAACCTGCAGAGATGATGCCTTTTATTAGACTAGAGGATACTACTGGAAGAGTGAGCAAGCTCTCCTCTCAGGCTGAAGGGAAGGGACTGAGCTGGAAGGTATGTCCGCTCCTTCCAGAGGTATAGTTTCATCTACGAGCATCGCTTCCTTGTATCTCCAAGACCCATCGTCATGGTTGCAATAACGTGACTACTAATAGTCTGTTCTCAGAGAAGACACACCACTAGTAGTGCAGTGCCGAAGGACAATAATTCAGTCCCAAGCGGCGGGTATTAAGATATGTTGTCAGATGTAGAGACGCTAATAAAATTGTTGAATGGGGAAAGAGGAAAACAGTCACAGCAAGATCCTGTTGTTCTACTCTTAATGTAGTTTTTGGGCAATTTAATTCCCGTTACGAGCCGACTAACAGGCTATACTATCAGCACACGTTCTGCTCTGTCCTCTAGGCATTTTGGCCCTATACAAGCAACATCAGAGTCTCTTCCAAGCATTTCAGGTGTCCTAAGGCACTCCATTCACGTTATTCATAAATACAACAGAAACACGTTTTCTGTTGCATTTGGGCCCTAAAACAGACACAGGAGATTTCTCAAGGTCTAATGTCTGCCTTGAGAAAAATTAGCCTATCGAAATAAGGTACTATGTTTAATTGCCAGAGAAGAAGGGCAATCCAAGAAGATGGGAAGCATGATGGTCTAAATGTTTAACCTTATGAGATGCTTCTGGAATGGTTTCCTGAAAAAAGGGATAAATACACCTGGTAAGGGAAGTGGAAGATACTGCTAGCGTTCAAAGGCCAACAGCAAATCATTGATACGTGCACACACAGAGTACACCCTACAAAACAGGAGAGTGTCTAGAAAATCTTTATGCCAGGATTAACCCCTATATAACTCAGCCTCTCTGGCTCAGAGGAAGCCAGCACAGTATTAAGCAAAAATTATCACACAGAACAAGTCAGCAGAGATTTGCAGTCAGAGGGATGGGAAGGTCTCCTCAACTGTGCCTGTAATTTCATAAGTACATTTGAAGATCTGTTCCAATGTATTTATTGTGAGACCAGCAATGCTACATGTGAAAATCAACTATTCTTCTCAAAAAATCCCTTATCTAAGTTTTATGACCCTAGAAGATCAACACCACTCAATAATTCCCAAAATCCCAAATCACTGCCCAATAGAGCAAAATGTAACTAAACAATTTTAAATGGGGAACAACATCTTGGCAAGTCACTTACAAAAGTCCATTAATGAAATTAATTAGTTAAGGTATAAACAGTAAAACTTCTACTCAGCAAATTCAGCCAGATTAAACTCTTTACATTGATGGCCTCTCATCGACGAAACCATTTTTTTCTACAGCAAATGGGGAGGAATTTGTATGAACTATCCCACCAGGCAGAGTTGGTAGTGAGCAGATGGGGTAGTACCATCTTTAACCAGCACCACTTAGTCTCAAAAAGGATAAATATACTCATGCTTCAAAGCATAAACCAACCATGGATTGTCACCAGGAGTTGGGAGGCGGTGGATTGTCACCAGGAGCTGGGAGGCGGGTGTAAGAAAAAACAACAAACAAACCAGTAAAATCGAGCCCCCCCCCAGTTGCTGCTATTAGGGAAATTTACTCAATTACTGCTCAGTACAACCCTTCTTACAGCTCTCCCGAAATAGCCGGTACACCATGACTTGAAGGTGTTATAGTAATTACTATAGGAAAATCAAATGCGTTGATTACTGGATTCAACCCCATGTTGATGAAGTCTGTTCTGAATCAGTTGGTGATATAAATTCAAAATCTCGTCATATATGCTACTATTCAATGAATTATTAAAAAGTAAAAAAAAAATCCCAACCCCAAAAAACTGTTAAAAGCACCAAACAAAATCCCCAAATCAGGTCAACGTAAGGTATATGTTCAAGACAGAGGAGCGGTAAATAACTGCAGCTCTACACAGACATGATGATTTCCCAGTATTTCAGATACTACACTACTAGTTAGAATAGTTTTTTCTTCCCCCCTCCCCTTCTCCCCAATCACTATCAGCAGTTTTTATAAAAGACATCTCAGTGAGATAACTGGTTATGGAATCAATAAATGATATGACAGTTCATCCAGTCTGTGTAGCACTACATGGGAAGTAGTGCCTTTCTTGTTAAGGTTCAGTATTAAAAGATATGCTTAAAATACAAAAGGCTGCTGAACAAACAACACTGAATGTCAAACAATTGACCATTTCTCACAAATTTTCAAAACCCGCTGAAGAAAATAACTGTGTATAGTCAGCTATAACGTTTAAAATTGCCTTTATCTTTTACAGACCATCATAAATTCGGAGGGTGAAGACTTGGTACTACCCAGTCAATTGCACCATGTCCTTTGATGAAACCAAAATACAGCCAAAGCATTCTGCAGTTTTACGGGCATTTTAAAAACATCTGTTTTTTCTACATAACTCTAAAAGACAAGTTTGTACCGTGCTACAACTGCTTATACATAATCAGCTGTCATTTTTATGTGTAATACTGGAACCCTTAAAACCGGGCTCTGATTTCATTAAATGACACCGGATTAACACATGACAATAACTGCACCCACAGAACCCAGACACCAACGAAAAAGAAGAGGATAGAAAGATATAGGACTCCGAGTCTTATGGAAACGACACAGCCATTCCCTATATAGGGCTTTCTAGTTTTAACGGCCTATTTCACCGAACAGTCTCTCGGAAATAAACTCAACCTGTCACTACGAGGCAGACCAAACACGCTGATTATACTAAAATTATGAATCTCTTTCTGAACCGCAGTGTTATTCAAATCCCTTCCTCTATCCCCTTCCCGCTCTATAAGGCTCAACAAGCTGGAACAATAATGTGCTGAGCCGCGGCAGCGAGGTCGGCTCTACGAGGTTCTATTCATCTTTTATACAACTGTGGCTACGCGTTTCTCAACAAACCAAGCCCAATAAAATCGGATCCTCTGCAGCATCAGCTACGTGTGTTACTTTAAAAAGTAGGTCGGTTGTATTGTTTTAATTTTTTTTTTCTAAAAAAAAAAAAAAAAAAAAAGTCCTGTAAATTTTTTGTTTCTTCATCCAAATCATCCCCCATGCTTCCAGCTAACTACTTTTGTTTTCAGCAATTATTTTCACTCCAGCGCTCGGAGGACTGATTTGGAAAACAAGCACAAATTGATTCCAAACACTCTAATTATCAGTAATGAACACCTATCATATTCTATAAGTAAAGAACCGATTAGTTACACCACGAGTGGGGGTGGGGGGGTGGAAAATAAATAATAGCGTATGACTGAAGAGCGCGGCGCTAAAAATAACACCGCGGCATTCCCCGGTCGCTTTCTGAAAAGCTGGGGGGGGGGGGGGGGGGGGCTCTCGGTCCCCCGCTTGGGGTCAGCCCCTTGACCCGAGGAGCGGGCAGGACCTGGGGGTGGGGTGGGGTGGCGGTGTCCGGGCTGGGTGGGCGCTGGGTGGGCGCTGGGAGGGCGACGGCGACCGCCCATCCCGGCCCGCGGCCGCCCTCTGCCGGATGCGGACGGGCACCACCGCCGCCGCTC